>NC_025995.2:983850-1091350 GCF_000442705.2 Elaeis guineensis
AACTGGAGGAACTCATGTTGAAGGAGCTCGGGTGGTGTAGTGGGAGTTCGTCCGTCAGAAAAATTCAGTCAGCACTGTGGGAATCCGGCTGTTGGAGAAGTCCGGAGAGATACCATCCGCGGTTGAAAGCCGGAGGAGTCCTGGGAGGGTCAATCCTGTTAAGAACTTCGACTGAGGATATTTTATACCCAACAATATATATATATATATATGTATGTATGTATGTATGTATATATGTTTATATATATGTATATATATATATATATATGTATGTGTGTGTATATATATATATATATATGTGTGTGTGTATATATATATGTATGTGTATGTGTGTGTGTGTGTGTGTATATATATATATGTATATATGTATATATATATATGTGTTTGTGTATATATATATATATATATATGTGTGTGTGTGTGACCATGCTTTGATGAGTTCCAAATACGAGGACCATCACCATCTCCACAGAGTTATTCCTATAAACAAATCAGAGACAAGGTCTACCCTTTCTAGCCTAGCATAGGCATTTCAAGAGACAAAGATTCTGTATATGGTTCGTCGAACCATCCCGAACTAGATAGTTTCGAAGGTTATGAGTCGTACCATCATACCAATCATAAATCGGGATGATTCGGCCTTCTGAATTGGAACACTAAATATGGGAGAGAAAAAGAGAGGAAGAGAGAGAGAGACAAGAGGAGTGGAAAAGCGGGGATGATGCTGTCGGAGGGCCGACATTGGTCCGCTAAGATCATCTTGGGCTGCAAAGGTTGTCGTTCGATAAGATGTTTAATTGAGAGATATGGAGAGAAAGCAAGAGCAAGGATACCAAAGAAAGATGCGACCGGTTGAGAGGCCACTAGAGGACGT
Organism: Elaeis guineensis; assembly: GCF_000442705.2. NCBI lineage: Eukaryota > Viridiplantae > Streptophyta > Magnoliopsida > Arecales > Arecaceae > Elaeis > Elaeis guineensis. Next base: position 984,725 of record NC_025995.2, read on the forward strand.
CGGATGGCTGTCGTAGCCATCAGACAGTGGAAAAGGCACAGACAGAGCCGCGATTATAAAATAGAAGCGACTGCCCCTGTTCATCATGTTTTTTTAAAACAATGATGAATAGTGAATCCGGCAAATACTTAAGTGAAGCAGGTAAACCCATTACTGGCTTCACCTCCTTTTTTTCTTTTCCTCTCCCCTCTCTCTCTCTCTCAAATATGATTTGGCAGAGGAAGCGAAGATCTTGAGGGCCCTCCGAGCATGCCTCTGATCCGTCTATGGCCACCACCAGCATCTCCCCTGACCACCCTTCCTCCCCTTTCTCCCTCCTCCTGCCCTCTTTTTCTTTTTTTTCTCCTCTCCTGTTCTTTTCTTTGCTCTTATATCAACGCACATCGATCCGATACGGATCCATACTGACTTATACCACCGATAAGCTGGCATGGATCTTGATACCGATTCTATGGACCTCATCTTGTGCTCGAACAAACTATAAAACCTGCAAGTGAAGCATATTCTGGAGGTTGCCGGTAAGCCCTAGGCCCACCTAATTATTAGGCTAAATAGCCAACTATTAGATGCTCCCAGCCTTAACGATGCAGAAAGTCCTTCCACCAACAAGAATCCAAACAACCAACCAATTCCCATTCCTAGATATTATAATAGTGCATATCTAGGCAGTCACCACCATAGTAAAACCAAGCAAACCCGAGTTACAGAAGTTATTGAATCGCATCAAACTATCCATCTCTATTTGCTCCTAACATCATTGGGATTGCTGCTTTCATCAACTTCAGAGGCCTCACACTAATAACATAGATATAAGAAACGTTAGAGCGAACATTTTTAACCAATTCAGCGACAGAGTGGAGTTCATTGAGTTTAGGATAATGCAATTACAAAGATAAACCATGCATTTCTCCGGAAGAAGATACTTGAGAGAGACATCTACAACTAACTTGGCACACACTGCCATTTCTTTACAAAACCTATCGCTGGACAAAAGCAAGGACATAGACATGCATCATGTAGTCAGCAAGATTGATTGGAAAAAAAAAGCGAAGAGAAGATCACATCTCTTCTGATCTCTCCTGATAGGACCCTGGCACTTTCTAACCCATCTAGATCAGCTATGAGACTATAGTAAGCCCAACCAACATCCGAAAAGAAAATCTCGCCAAGAAAAAGGCACTGAGCAAAGCACTACACAACCTCCACTTCCAATTTAGATGTTGGTGTTAAGACACCTGCAGGTGCTATTGGCTCTGCTGGCCACAAAAAGTTGGCAGCCTGCTCTGCTGCGGGAGGAAGCATTCCCGACACCTCCTTAGATGGTTCAGTGTAGTGGAATTCAATCTGGAGCCGGTGATGAATTGGTGTGGAAGCCATCAACCCCTTCTTCAGATCAACTTGCATTTCTCTAATTGGGATTGCAGCCAAGAAGCTCTTGATGTACTCTTTGCAGGATTCTTTTCCTCTGCAAACTAGCTCCTCCTTTGCACCATCAAACCTGCTGGTCTTCTCTCCTGAGGAACACCCTTCCTTTGTGCAGTTGTTTTGTTCGACCTGCTGGTTTTCAGCTTCCACTCCCTTGCCAACAGTGAAGTTGACGTCACCTACAATTTTGTGAATTGAGGTGTTATCATCAAATTTCAAAATATAAGATCGGTTGCAGCCTTCATGAAGTCTCTCTCCAAGAGTATCTATAATATAATAAGCATCCACTTCAACCTTGAGAATGAAGAAGTGATCGTTCCAGCTCACTATATAAAGCTGAGGGCTTCCATCTACAGGGCTGTCCAATCCAGCTCGGCTGATCTCATCCCAAACGTTGTCAAAGGACATGGCCCCATGGAGGAATTCAAAGCCACCAGTCTCATCAATGCCTTCAGGATGGAAGAATCCAATGAAAGACTTCTCCGGGATGACAGAAAGTGGACGGATCTTTACCTGAAGGACTGTCTCAAGGTCGAAGTGCTTGTCAGGAAAACACTCCTGGTATTTCTGATTCTCACAAAGATTCCTCCACTCAAGGGAACCTTCCCTGATGAGGCTGTCAATTTGGGACTTGACGGGCATGATATCTTGGTTGGCCTGAAACCAGTCGGCAATAACCGTGACGAGGATAGCACAAGCACTCTCACCAGCAACTCGCTCGCTCCTTTGGTCAATGGATGCAAAGAAGACCTGGGTCTGCAGTTTCATATGACCATCACGACTTACTACCTCCTTCAACTCCCAACTGCCTACTGCAAAATTGTCATCACCAAAATCTAATATTGATGCCTGATTTACCATTGGATCATCACATCCACTATGTTCCTGCAAAAAATTCATATGCCTCCCGTTAAATGGAAGTTGCAAAAAACAAATTATGCATGTAAAGCCCAATTTAAATTTTGCAGTTCCAAGAAATCTTACAATTACCACTTTGACATGCAGGAGTGATTGACGTATAAAGACCGATACCTATTGGATCTTTAGACTAGATGTAATAACCTTCCCGATCCCAACTGGAAAAAGGGAGTTGTAACAAAACAATAAACAACACTTGAAAGTACGCATGAGACATTGCTGTAAAATCATCAACCTTGTAGTTGTAAATGCAAAGCTGCTACGATGTGACTCATTCTAGTTGATCTCTTAATTGTTAAATTTGACTAAAATGCATCTTCAATTATCCATATATTTGTTACTAGAAACAAAAGAGAACACTTGAGAATGAGAGCATACCCCTACAGAGATAGATTTGTCTAAGCAGCTTAGTTGACGGCGATCAAAATCAATGTCGTCCCCACCATTTTCTCCATACGACTTCTTTAATAGAGGCTCTCCTCTAGCCTTTGGAGACCTGAAACTTGGTTTTCTTTTCTTCCAGGAAAGGATACTTTTCTTTGAAGTCTGCAAAATAGGTTGCTCAGGGGTTTCACCAGTATGCGAGTAGCCTACATCTGATCTTCGGTGACCATAGTATATCCAATCTTCATCATTTACCATCATGTCAAAGTAGAATGATCCCCCAATGTAGTTTGTAGATGCCAAAGTATCATAACTACATGATTTCCTAAAACTGAAGTCCTCTTTACTGTCTTCTAGCTCTTCTTCAAGATCAACATCAAGAGAATCTGTGTCAAATGGGTATATTTGTTCTACATCACTCTTAGCAGAACTCCTTCCTTCACTACCTTCATCATTTGGGCATGTCTTTTTTGCCTTTCGAGTTGAAATAAACTCTGTGAGTATCTTCACCTTTCTCAAACCAGATTTAAAGGCAGAAAACTCATCTTTCTCAAAAGGGGGAGTATCTTTAGATGGAGGTGATATGCAAATAGGAACTACAGATCTTTGCACTGCCTCCAGAGATTCTTGCGAAGTTCTCAATTCCAATAGGCTGAGAGCTAACTGCAAATATGAACAAATCTTCATGTCAATGGTTCAAAAGGTTTCATATAAGAGAGAAAATTTGGAATGTCAAAGTAAAATGTTAAATATGCAATCTGCATTGCAAATACTGATTCAGATCCATATGCTAAGAAGCAATAATTGTATTAGTTGTATAGGGAAAAGAAATTATTAAAGTGGGGCTAGCTTTCTGATTATTTTACCTTAATCAAATTGTGACATTACCTGAGCACTTGAGAATCCTTACATATTATTGGAAAGAATTTTCAATAAACATTATAAAATTAAGGAAAGTTGACATTATAACACTTAGGAAACATCAACTTTAAGGTGATATAAGTAGACTATACATACATAAAGTGTTGGATGAGATTCAGTAGACACGCCTAGAAGCAATAAAGGAACACTAGTCTCTATCTCTTTTCCCTCGGAAGTAGATGCAAATTCTGCAAGGTTCAAAGCAACCGCTCCAATTATAGGGGCCTTGTTCTTGAGTCCCTGATTCAAGCCCTATAACAGAATAAAAAATATGATTAATATTCCCCACTATGTTATTTTCCATGAAGCTTCAAACAAGTCTACTAAAAGGCACGCTCCTCCAAATGGAAGAGGGCAAAAACACACACGAGAGAGAAATTCTAAAAGAGGGCATAAACCCAGCAAAACGGAATTATTATCACGCATTGCCCATGGCAAATAACGAAGTTGCATATGTGAGACAACAATAGAAGGGAATCAACGGTACATCAGGATATAAAAAGGTTACTTTCTTTACAGGTGATAAAAGGGCAAGGCAAAAGCAAAAGGTGCACTAAGAACAAACACTTTTAGTTGAACATGAACGTTCCATTCATTCTCTCTCTCTTTTTTTCTTCCTTTTTTTTTTTTTTTTTTTTAAGAATGAATAGAATGTTAGTAAATATGCTATCAAATATGGAAAAAAAAAAAAAGAAAAAGGAGGAATGCTGATCTATAGGTGATACCGTTGTTTCCTAGTTATCATTTCCACACCATCAAACCTCATCCGACAGTTTCCATGGGAAAATAAAAGTTAGGAGACGTAATATGGTGAACAAAGTATCACCACAAATTACAGATAAGATGGAAAAATCAAAATTGCAAGCGCCCACAAATTGAAAAATTCAATAAAATAATCAAATGCAACTAATGGATCCATGAAGAGACAAGAATCATTTTGCCACTTTGAAAATGTTCGAACCATAAAAGCCACCTAAATAAAGTCTCGAATTTACCATTCCCACAAGGTAAAAATTGATGGTCACCAATCAGCTAGATCGACTTGTAGAAAGAGTAAACCAATTTCTTTTACACATATATAGAAAAAAAGAGAGAGCAAAAGTGACCATCCATGATACAGTAACAGAAGGAGAAAAATGATTTTGCCCCAAATAGAAGCAACTGAGATCCTGAGCAAATAAATCGATCCATTATATATGTTGAGCTGCTTTTGAATATGGAGGTAACTTTCTGTCTAGAAATGTAACACTAAGCCAATAACTATTAATCACACGAAAAATAGAAAGGAAGGAAAGAAAGAAACGGTCATATTGACTTGAAAGTGAGAAGAGGAGTTGAGAAACAGAGAGAAGGGAAAAAATAAGGAATGTATCCGGACTGACATTGAAGAAGATGGCGAAGGCGATCTCCCAGGGATGGAAGGCGCTATCACGGTAAGTGGTGAGGCTGCAGAAGCTCTTGAACTCCTCTTCCCACTCCACGACACCCCTCGGCCCCACCCCCTCCTCCCGGGTGCGGTTCCTCCTCACCGTCCGCCTCAGCGAGCTCAGCGTCATCTTTGGCCCCCGCCACCTCACCTCTGCCGCAGCCGTCGGCACCGCCCCCACCTCCTCTTGCGGCGGAAGCGGAGGTAGACCCTCGATCCTCCGCACGACCAACCGCACCTCGAACTTACGGGATAGCGGCGGACATGGCCGCCATCTTATCATCCTTGCCACCATCCGATCACCAGGATTCTTCACTCCTCTTTCTTTTCTTGCTTCCTTTTTCTGCGAGAAAAAGAGCAGGGACAGGATGTTAGGAAAGCATCTCTCTCAAAAAAGCCGGATTGGATTGGATTTGAGAAAGAAAGAATTCCAACAATAAAGGATCTCAATAAAAATCAAAAAGATGATGTATGTACGTATGTATATCCCCTCCACGAAAAGAAGGAGAGGAGATTGGATTGGATTTTCTGCTGTCCTCCGCCAAGGAGAAGGAGGAGGATGGAAGAGAGAGAGGGAGGAATTTGGTGACGGAAAAGTAGGTAGATAGAAGATGGGGATTCAGATTCTTTAGAGCCAGAGAAATGAGAGAAAGAGAGAGCGCGACTGGAACGAAGAAAATTGAATTGAAGCGACGAAGTTTTTCCAAAGTCCACACCCACGCTGTTTTGGTTTTCTATTGCCTCCGCGAATGGCTGGTACCAACGTTAGTGCCGAGCAAATCTTCTTCTTTATCATGTAATTTGATTCGAACTGCCGACCATAACCCTTTGGATTACGTAATACACAAAGATGCAAAACGACAAAAAAAAAAAAAAAAAAACTTTCAAAAAGAAAAAAGAAAGAAAAACAAATCATTGTATGAAAAAAAAAAAAAAATCATATTCCCATCTCTCTCAACTTGTGCCAAAAGCACCGGCAACTTAGTTGGAGGATTCTAGAGACTGTGTTATCGTGACCATCGAATAGATTCTTGCTTTGCCAACCTATGACATAATATGACGTACTATGTGACGATTTAGAGAAACATTCTATAACATAGGCAGCAAAGTTGGGTATTATGTCAATAATGCAGAGGAGGTGTGAAACAACCCACTTTTTTATAAACAGTATTGCTATGGGATGGGGACTCCTTGTAGTCGCTATCCCGCGGAAGATTATCGTAAAAAATAAGAGAAAAAAGAGATTATTTATATAAATAAAAATTTTTAAAAAATAATTTTACGAGATTTTGATTTTGATTTTTATTTGAATAAATTTATTTTTTTTCTTATTTTTTTATAATTATTTTTTATAATTTTTTATAAATATTTTTTTATTTAATATTTATTTTGGAGTGTGGTCGATCTATCTTATACAGCATGCCGTTCTATGAATGGCTCATTTTAAGTTTTGTTTTATTTTGATTAAAATAAAGTAAGGACCAATATTTTTGCACGAACTGGTTGCAAAGCATATAACTTTCTCTGTCAAGACTATTTAGTTGAGAGGGGAACATTAAAGCAAAATCAATCAAAATTAATTGAGATTATGAAGCATGGTGGACGTGGGCAAATTCACGCCTCTTGTATCACCACCAAAAAGAACTATTAGAATCCCACCATTTCTTTCTTTCTTTTTTGAGTAATTACTGGTTACCATTTCTGCTACATGGATGACAACTTGTGCGGCATAGCTTGGGAGCTCTTGCAAATGCTTAATCTGGGTATGGCTAAGTTTTCGGCAAGCTTTCAAATGACTGAAAAGAGGATAGATCTATTCATTAATTTGGCATCCAATTCTGCTTATGCAATGGTGGGTGAATGAATCAAGCAATGTTTAAAGAATTTCTATATCAAAGGAATTGTCCCTGTTTGAGGAAGATGTAAACAATGATGGTTGGTAGATGAAGACTATTAATTCTATGTGCTTGTCACAACAAATAGGGACACTGTTGATTATCCTTTAGAACTTACAAATAAGCTGTTTTCTAACCTTGCCGGATGTTTTTATACTTGATGTATTTGAGTTGTATTTAGTGAAAATTCTCATAAGGTGGACTTTCATTGATTATGGAATGATTTTTTATTCTAATTTATTATGAAAATATAGGCTAAGTTGTTGTCTGAATGAATGATTAAGAAGTCTATGATCATCTATGATCATATTATTTTGGATCTTATTGTCTTAGTTATGTGATGTAGCAGATACTGGTATAAGCTTGATCGATTAATGGGCTCTGTGATGGATGGACTCATTAGCATCATAACTGGATTAGGTTCCCACTCCACTCCTATATATATCTGTCCGTAGAAAAATTTTAGATATTAAGATCTCCATGTTTCTGGGATGGAATTATCATATTGAGGAGACAGGCATAAAGTAGAGATAGAAAGGAAGATCTATCTCATTTTTTGATTTTTTTTTTTTTGCAAGATGCTGGTACAGTGATCACTAATGGCCGCTCAGGGATTTCAAGGTATGATTCATTGATTGGATTTTATTATAGATTTCTTTGAAGATTTTCTTGTGTTCTAATCTTCTGTATAGATCCATGAAAATATTTTTTCATTAAATTTCTTGCAATTAGTATTAGAGCCTACATTCTGTAGAAGGTTGAAATCAAAATCAACGATTACACAGAAAATTAAATTCTAAATTAATTATTTAGTTTAATAAAATAAAAAGGGAAGGAAATTTTTTTGGAAAAAGGCCGGCGGTTCTTCCCGCCATGCCCTCCTCCTCTTTCACAACCTAATTGCAAGCAGTTGTCTGTCTGACAGTGCAATCCACTGGTGACCAAAATGAGCCAGCGGTGAGCGGCTGGTGATCCCTGGTCGGATCCAAAGATCCAAACATATAAAAAAAGGAATCGTGAGGGGCGGTGGTTCTTGCTGCCATGCCCCGGTCCTCCTCCCTTGCGGTGACTGCACGCCGCCATCCGGGAAGGTGGCAGCAAGCCCAATGGGCGGTGGTACTAGGCGCCAGCCCTCTTTTCCTCCCATCAAAGATTGGAACAAAAGAAAAAAAAAAGGACTTTAGGCACCCGCTAGCTTCCGTCCATACCAGTGGTGGACACCGGAAAGAAGCCGGCGACCAATGGAGGTGACTGTAGAGGGGCCGAGGTCTGACTATTGAGGCTTCCTGCCAGCCACTAGACCTGAATAAGGAGAAAGGGGGCGCCGGTTCCGGCACCCCTTCCCACCGCCCAATCCAGAATGAAGAGGAAACCTCCAACGGGTTTCAGGTTTTGGGTTTCAACCCAAAATCCAAACCCGATTTGCTGCCTTAAGTTATAGATAAATTTACATTTTAGTCCCTGCAAAATCAATTTTTAATTTCAGTACTTTAAAAATTATATTTTAGCCCTATGCTGGAATTTATTGTATAAAGATTCCTATATTACTGTTTAGCCCCGATGAAATTTATTATTTTATAATAGTCCTCCAGAAACTTCAGTTTACTCTCTGAAAAAGTTTGTTTCTGATAATAGTCATCAAAAAATTAACTATTAGTCCATGAAATAAGATTGCTTGTGTATTGAAGTCTTTTATTATAGTTTAGTCCCTACTCTTAAATGTACTACATAAGGCTAATCTGAAAAAATATCTTATGATCCTTGCTATATAGTTTAATTGCATAAAGATCCCTTTAAATATATCATTACAGATTTAGTACTCTCATATTTGGTTTGAATAATTATATATTTTTGTATTGATCCCTGATTTAGAGGATTGTAAATTTCAAAAGGTGGTGACCACCAAAGTGGCCCATTCATTGAGATTTATTGGATTTCTCTATTTGGTATTTAAGGGGATTAGATATGTTAAATTTGATAGATTGCATGATATTTGTATATCAAGATGAATGAATGCATTGATGGACATGGTTGGTTAATCCATAAATTATAGGATTATAGATTTCAATGGATGATGACCACCAAAGTGGCTCATTTGTTGAGATCTATAGGATCTCTCTATCTGGTATTTCATGGGTGTAACACCCTGGCCCAAATTGGGCCCAGAATCAACCCACAGTTCAAAAAAAAAAAAAAAAAAAAAGGAGAACGGAAGAAGACTCCCGAAGGGAGTCTTCTTCTCCGGGATTCGGGAGACTTCTTCTCCGATGAATCCCGATCGGAGAAGGGCTTTAGGCCTCTTAAAACTCTAGGATCCTCCATGAATAAGCCTTCCCTCTCCCTCTCAAACCTCTACCGACGATCTTCAAGCTTAAATCCTCCTCTTTTCTCCGTGGAACCCGCGGCAGCCTCTTCTCGTGTTCATCAAAAATTGAAGGTTGAAGAGGCCACCGGAGCTCAGGTAAGGCTCCAAATTTTCTTCCTCTCCCTCTTCTCTTTCTTTCCATGTTTTTAAACTCCTCGTCGGCCGTCGGGATCATCGAAAATTCCATGAACAACGTGAAACCCCTGTTCGGTCGGGACCTTTTTTTCCTCCCTTTTCCGGCCACCAGCGTCGCCGGTTGCGGCGTCTCATCCTCGAGATCGGACCCTCATCTCTCTCTCTCTTTCCTTGAGAGTTTGGCCACCGACGACCGACCAATAGTCGGAATTCATGAAGAAAGGGGACGGATCCCCTATTTTTCGAAAAAAAAAGAGCCGCCGGTCGAACCCCATTGCCGGTCGTTGTCGAATCTCCGGTCAAGCTGCCACCCCGTCGGAGCCTGAGCCACCGAGGGGGGGGACCTCACGGTCTTCCCCTGTTTCAGCCAAGGGAGGCCGCAGGAAGAAAAGAAAAGAAGAAGGAAGAAGAAGAAGAAGAAAAGAAAAGAAAAGAAAAAAAAAAAAAAAGAAAAGAAAAGAAAAAAGAAAAAGAGAAAGAGAAAAATAAAAATAAAAATAAAATAAAATAAAATAAAAAGAAGAAGAAGAGAGAAAAATTTTCTCTCTATCCTCTCTCTACCTTTTCTCTCTCCAATTTCTCTCCTAGATTCTCTCCCTATTTTCTCTCTATAGACTTTTTCTCTTTTTATGGATTTTATCTTTCTAGAGTCTTTCTCATTCTTTGATTTCATCACAGACCGTAGAATAAACTTGAGATGAAAATAAGATGATCCGAGATTGCTCCAAAATTCATGCCGTAGATCTGATCTCAGTTCGATCCTATTCGAAATTTATAATATTTGATTCATATTAAGTCATCCTGATAGGACCTCTGATGATCTCGATCATGATTGCCTCATCTGAAGGATACGAAGATTCTCTCTCCACTTTCTCTCTCTACTTTCTCTCTCTAAAATTTTCTCTCTCTTCATGAATTTTCTTTCTCTAGAAGTCTTTTGGATCAGTGGAGGATCCAGATACTTAGATAAATCCTAATTTTGATTAATCCTAAGAGAGGTCCTCGATTTGTGTATTAGAATCAATCATCGGTAATTTCTCTATATGTGATTTTTATATTGATCAGGGTTATGAAGAAATGATTGTCTGCATATGATATCAAGTGAAATATTTTGTTAGAGAAATTCATAAATCAAAGAAGAATATTAATTTCTGTGCTTGGATTAGTCATCGGTAAAGGTAAGAATTTCTGTACATGATCACCGTTATATATATGCTATTTTATTGTTGGTCTTGCATTATTGGTTTTGCATCGTCGGATTTGAGATCGATGAATTTATTATATTTGAGATACTGTTATTTGATTTTGAGCATTAGTATGTTATGTCAATATATATGTATCAGAGATTGATGGCATGATTATATGGATATGATATATCTGAATTGATCATAATGCAAGTCGGAATTGATTTGATGAAATCAATACAAAATGATTAAATGAAAAGAAAAAGATATATGGTATGGACTAGCCTTGTCATATGGAACAGTCCGCCAGGAGCTTATGCCTGGGACAGCCTCTCACGAGCTTTCGTACGTGGAACAGCCGGCTAGGAGCTCATCCTGGGACAGTCTTGAAAGGTTTTTTAAGTGGATTCGATCCAGATGATGACTGAGGTATAGACTTGAATAGTCCAGAGCCAGAAAGAAAATGTTAAGAATCATGTGATTATGAAAGGAGAAATGAAAGATAAGACATGAAATAATTATTGAATAAAAGTGTTTCACCTGTTAGCATATGATTATGCATCTATTTTAATAAGACAGAAGATTTATGGATGTTTGCATTATTCTGGACATTGAACATGAGATTTTATATTTTATTATTTATCCTTATTTTCAGATTATATTACTATATCAGTGTGATATGGAAATTCTTACTGGGCTGTAAGGCTCACAACTCTTCATCTTTCTTTTTCTTCTCAGAGTTACAGGATGCTTATGATTGGCTATGGCTTGGATTTATGGATGAGTAGAAGGATAAATAGAGTGTCATAGTATCTGATCAGAGAATTGAAGAAATTTAAATTGTAATTATGTAAGGTTTTGCAAATTATTGTTGAAATAAATTATTATGGATGTTAAGGTTGTAACGATTTAATTTGGCCTTATATATTCTTTAGGACTTGCTCTAAAGAGTATGCGGCCATCACGTATCCGACCCGGGTGTTGGGTTCGGGGCGTGACAGAATGGTATCAGAGCTTAGGTTATGATCATTTGAGATTACGATATAAATGATTAGGATGTGATAGAATAATATCAAAGCTTAGGTTTAAGATCACTAGAGATTATGAAGAGATATTAAAACTTTATGCATGATCAATAAGATGTGACAGAGTGATATCAGAGAATATGATAGAACAGTACTAGAGCTCAGGTTTAAGGTCACTAGGGATTATCATATAAGTGATATCAAAACTTTGAGATTATAATCAATAGAGTATGATTGATAATATCAGAGTTTAAGATTATGATTATTAAAGGTATGATAGAACGATATTAGAGTTTAGGTTATGATCATTAGAGAATATGATTTAAGTGGTATTTAAGCTTAAGATTATAATTATTTGAAATTATGACTTTAGTGATATTTAAACCTAGGTTATGATCATAAGGAACATGATTGACATAAAAGAAAGGAATCAATATTTGGATTTTGAATCAATAAATACTATGATGAAACTTTATGTATAAGTGGTATATGATGTCTATAATAAAATTGACGAGTTATATCTTAGATTTCAATTAGTAAGGTTGACCTAAGTATGAAAGAGTTGTGATCTTGGAATGAAGTGGGAGGTATTGATAAGTTATGTTGAGTATACTAGATGATTTTGGAATATAAAACTTATATGATTGAAGATCATGATTTTTTTTTAATTCCAATGATAATTATCTGAACATTATGAATTTTGGACTTATCAAAGAAAGTTAATTAGGGTATGGTCTAAGAAGAAATTACATCATATGAGAGAGAAATATTTTTGAATACTGAACCTATAAGAGGTCATACATGAAACTCAATCTTAGATAAAAAATATACTTAAATTTTATTATGAGAATATGAGATACACATTTTGGTGAAATTTTTGGTTACTCAAAATATCATATTCTGAATAGGATTCCTTGATCCTTCAAGTTACATTGAATTTCAAGTCAAAAGCTTACTTTTCTAAGTGAATCAAAAGTATTTTGATATTGTTAAATTAAAGAAAAAAATTTATTTTGTCAGAGTATGATATACAGATTATGATAAAATCTTTAATAATTTATATTATTATCTTTGAATTAGATTTTTTTTAAATTTTTTTTGATTGTTGAAGATGGTGAAGTGTATTAATTATTCTAGTCAAAGTTTGGATTATTTTTTTAAATTGAACTAAGACATCTTGTTAGTGTTAAATTTTGAATGACTTATACAAGGGACAAGATTTTGTATGGATTTATCGATTAATATTAAGGGTTGTGATGAAGAGAGCTCTATAAGAAATAATCAAGTTGACTCTACTTAAGGATGTTGGCTTGAGTTCTTCTAGTTTGTCAAGTTAGACTTAATTCTTTTAAAAAAGAAAGATTGATTTAGAAATTATCTAAATGATTGTAAGGTAAATCTAAGGTTAACTCCAATCGATTCTAGACATGTTGGATTCTTGTAGAGTGATGAAACTTATGCAATGATTTCAAATATAGAAAGTGGATCAAGATTTAATTTTTATATGCTATACCCGAAGGTAGTAAAGATAAAGAAACTTAAAAAAAAAAAATTTATCCTAAGTCTTATATGAAATTTGAAGGTTAGATCTATCTTGGATTGATCTAACATATAAGGATATTTTTTATCTTTGATAGGCTTATATAATTTGATAAATTAATATCAGAGTGCGCAGCAAAGCATGGTGGATTAAATTGATTAGAAATATTAATCTTTTAAATCAAAAGATATTAGATGAAATACATTAGTTGCAAATAAGGAAGGATTTTATTGATAATGAATGGATGCTACAGATTTTGAACTAATCTGATCATAGCCAGATAATTGTAGATAATATCAAGAAATTCTAGATGTCTCAAGTTTATTAACAGCTTGATAGTTCCGATATTAGTTTAAACTTAGAATGTCCTAACATAGATCTCATATTTTTTTTAAATTTAATATTGTTACTTGGATTGATATAGAAGATTGAGATTTTCTTAAGATGAGAGTCTACATATAAAATTTGTTGGAAGGACAAGAGAAGAAAGAAATCGATGATTGAGAAGAGTGCCCGATGTTTGACCTTTATTTATTTTTCTATCAAGGATAGTCCGAGATAATTATGAATTTTGAGTGGAATGTATTAGATAAATAACGGTGGTATATTAATACAAGTCCAAAATGTTACAGTTCTTCAAAAAGTTGAGAAATCAATAAGAGGAGATGAATTTGAAATTTTAAATAATTTTTATTATAACAAGATCATGAGAAATAAATAATATATATATGACATTATCGTAAGCTTGTGAATGACATGAAGAATGTATATTTTGAAATAGATATCTCGAACAACATAACTTAATTTCGAGGATGAAATTATTTGAAGGGGGGAGAATGTAACACCCCGGCCCAAATTGGGCCCAGAATCAACCCACAGTTCAAAAAAAAAAAAGGGGAACGGAAGAAGACTCCCTTCGGGAGTCTTCTTCTCCGATGAATCCCGATCGAAGAAGGGCTCTAGGCCTTTTAAAACTCTAGGATCCTCCATGAATAAGCCTTCCCTCTCCTTCTCAAACCTCCACCGGCGATCTTCAAGCTTAAATCCTCCTCTTTTCTCCGTGGAACCTACGGCAGCCTCTTCTCGTGTTCATCAAAAATTGAAGGTTGAAGAGGCCACCGGAGCTCAGGTAAGACTCCAAATTTTCTTCCTCTCCCTCTTCTCTTTCTTCCCATATTTTTAAACTCCTCACCGGCCGTCGGGATCATCGAAAATTCCATGAACAACGTGAAACCCCTGTTCGGTCGGGACCTTTTTTTTCTCCCTTTTTCGGCCACCGGTGCCGCCGGTTGCGGCGTCTCATCCTCGAGACCGGACCCTCATCTCTCTCTCTCTCTTTCCTTGAGCACTTGGCCACCGGCGACCGGCCAATGGTCGGAATTCATGAAGAAAATGGACGGATCCCCTGTTTTTTGAAAAAAAAGAGCCGCCGACCGAACCCATCGCCGGCCGTTGTCGGATCTCCAGCCAAGCCACCACCCCGTCGGAGCCTGAGCCACCGGGGGGGACCTCATGGTCTTCCCCTATTTCAGCCAAGGGAGGCTGCGGGAAGAAAAGAAAAGAAGGAAGAAGAAGAGAAGAAAAGAAAAGAAAAAGAAAAAAGAAAAAGAAAAGAAAAAAAAAGAAAAAGAGAAAGAAAAAAAAATAAAAATAAAATAAAAAGAAGAAGAAGATAAAAAAATTTTCTCTCTCTCCTCTCTTTACCTTTTCTCTCTCCAGTTTCTCTCTCTAGATTCTCTCCTTATTTTCTCTCTCTAGATTTTTTCTCTTTTTATGGATTTTATCTCTCTAGAGTCTTTCTCATTCTTTGATTTCATCACAGACCGTAGAATAAACTTGAGATGAAAATAAGATGATCCGAGATTGCTTCGAAATTTGTGCCGTAGATCTGATCTCAGTTCGATCCTATTCGAAATTTATAACATTTGATTCATATTAAGTCATCCTGATAGGACCTCTGATGATCTCGATCATGATTACCTCATCTAAAGGATACGAAGATTCTCTCTCCACTTTCTCTCTCTAAAATTTTCTCTCTCTAAAATTTTCTCTCTCTTCATGAATTTTCTTTCTCTAGAAGTCTTTTGGATTAGTGGAGGATCCAGATACTTAGATAAATCTTAATTTTGATTAATCCTAAGAGAGGTCCTCGATTTGTGTATTAGAATCAATCATCGATAATTTTTCTATATGTGATTTTTATATTGATCAGGGTTATGAAGAAATGATTGTCTGCATATGATATCAAGTGAAATATTTTGTTAGAGAAATTCATAAATCAAAGAAGAACATTGATTTCTGTGCTTGGATCAGTCACCGATAAAGGTAAGAATTTCTGTACATGATCACCATTATATATATGCTATTTTACTGTTGGTCTTGCATTATTGGTTTTGCATCGTCGGATTTGAGATCGATGAATTTATTATATCTGAGATACTGTTATTTGATTTTGAGCATTAGTATGTTATGTCAATATATATGTATCAGAGATTGATGGCATGATTATATAGATATGATATATCTAAATTGATCATAATGCAAGTCGGAATTGATTTGATGAAATCAACACAAAATGATTAAATGAAAAGAAAGAGATATATGGTATGGACTAGCTAAAGCGAAAATTCAGTGCAGGAGCAAAATGATAATTTTAAAATTTTTTTAAAATTATTATTTTACAGTAAAATTATTAATTAATCTCATTAATTAATACTAATTAACCCTACACTAGGATCTAAATATGATACAACAGCATGCATTTAAATTTGAAATTCAAATTTGAAACAGTAAACTTTTTACTGTACTGTGTTCAGAACACATCACCTTTTGTGGATAGTCGATCACCGTAATTTGATCACCGTCGGAGGGTTCTGATCATCACGTCGCAGCTACACTAGTGTCTGGCCTCTGTGGATCGTCCACACGAAGCTCCCATCTGATCGGCTCCTCACAAATGCTAGTTCGTGATTTCACCTTTTTGATGGCTGATGTTGATCGAACTCCTTCGATCGATGTGTGCCGACTCTTTGGACGCTCCAGATCGTCTGCACGGTTGGTTGAGAGACTGATGGATCTCTTCCAAAAATTTGGTGGACTCACGACACTCGTGGCACACCAATCTCACTTCCCGAACCTTAGGTAGAAACCCTAAGGTACACACCAAAAACTTGGCGCCCACTTCTCTCTCCTTTTTCTCTCCTCTCGGTAAATTTTGAACACTTCAAATTTTTTCCAGAACCTTCCCATGCCCCCTATCTCTTCTTTCTTTTATTGCCCACGCCCCCTTCCTTTCTCATTTTATAAAACATCGCAAGAGATGTTGAAAGCGTGTGAGTGGATAAGAAGAGGTGGTTGCTCACTTAAATTCAAATCAAATTTGAATTCAAGTGTCAACCAATCTTATCCTCATCCATTTGTGTGAGAAAGAAGAGATGGCGCGGCCTTTTTTTTTTTGTGCATGGAGACTTTCACGAGAAACCATTTCTCGTGTGGAATATGGGGCGCACAAAAGAGGATAAGCTGGCGCATGGTTATTTGGTTATCCATTCAAATTCAAAACCCCTTTGAATTTGGATGGGTAACAAACCAAGTTAATCCAAATAATTGGCACACAGAAACATGGGCGTGAGAGAGCTTTGCGTGGGAGAAAATCCACGAGAAAATTTCTTTTCATGAATTCAAATGGGCGCAAGGAAGTTGGGTGGCGCAGAAAATTTAAAACAAGGTGGTTTGATTCAAATTGAGCCAACCTAATTAAAATAGGTTAAGCACAATTAGACCAGATTAAACCCAACACAATTAGACTTAATTAGGCTCAATAAAATCTTAATCAAATCAGGAATTAACTAAGCATAACCCCTGATCAAATCAGGGACTAAACCACTTTAGCGATTAGATCAACACTTAACCTAATCGGGTCAATCCAAACTGAATCCAATTCAATTGGACTTGATCTAAAAATAATTACTCAATCAAATTGAGTTAATTAGCGATTAAATCACTAATTAAACCTCTCATAAATATTGAGTCCAAATTCGATGGGCAATTAGGCATCAGAGACCATAGATATGAAACCCTGATCAAAGAGTTCAAATTTCAAATTCAAAATTTGAAATTCAAAATTTTGACCCCGGTACCTAAAATGTGTGGAACTCATAATCAGAAAATCCTAATTCTCAATCATAGAGTCTCAGACACATAAGACTCATAATCAGCCATCAGATCAGAAAGGAACCTCTAATGTGTGTGACCCCGCAGGTTCGAACCTAAGCCAGTAGCACAGGAACCAATTTCTATACTAATCGAAGTGACCATCTAGTAATGGTATCCGACGATCGGATAGGTCGAATAGTCGCAATCGCAACATTCAGAACCTACATGAATATGGTTACCGTATAATTCATCCTTTTTGACCCCTGTGTTTAGGATGACTTAGGGTTAAACTGTCAACCCTGATGAGATCATCCAAATCATGCTCAACTCAATTAGTCCTGTGACTCCTCATTAGAACTACCCTGGCCAAGATTTTGCTAAATTGAAACACGACTGTACACAGCTTCTAAACTGGAGTGGTCAATCTCATCTTGACACATACACCGACAAGTCAAGTACTTGACTACACCCAGCAGCCTTCCGTCACTGAATTAAAAATTCAGGTAGTCCAGTGCCTAAGTGCAGTGAGTTGCTTGCAAGTCACCATGGCGGTCTCAGATCGGAGGGACATTTATACCCATATCCCATCGGAGCAAATCTTGACAGCAGAAATAGCTCTGGAGTCGGTCACGTTCAGTGTAGATGTACCATTATATCTCATCTGTATGCCATACCAGTGTCTCCACACTCCTTGGTTATGAGGACAACCAACCCATATGGTACACAACGACCTATACTCGATAAACGTTGTCGTCCTTGGTAACAACGTATCATTTGATCGCGAACAGGTTTAAGGACTAAGTGACAAATCCTCCTTTATCGAGTCTAAATAGTCCTAAGGACTTCACCACAACACAGGAGTTCATTAGAAGATGAAATATTTGTGATGAAAAAATACCAAAATAACTTTTATTTATTTATAATTCATGTACTAATACAAAAGGAGCACAACCGTCAACAGACTGACGATTGACTTTGGGACACTATTCCCAACAATCTTCCACTTGGCCTAAAGCCAATCGATGCAGTATCTAATACCCATCTTTGACTTGTAGTCGTTGAACTCCTTCACCGCAATGGCTTTAGTGAATGGATCGACCAGGTTCTTCTTCCCGTCGATCTTCTGAAGGTCGACGTCACCTCGATCCACGATCTTCCGGATGAGATGGTAGCGGCGCAGAATATGCTTCGTCTGTTGGTGTGCCTTCGGTTCCTTCACCTGAGCAATTGCTCCAGAGCTGTCACAGTAGAGCAAAACTGGACCAACAAGGGAGGGTGCTACTCCGAGCTCGGTGATGAATTTTCTCAGCCACATCGTTTCTTTGGCAGCATCTGATGCAGCAATATACTTCGCCTCGCATACTGAATCAGCCACAGTGTGCTGCTTGGAACTCTTCCAGCAGACAACCCCACCATTAAGGGTAAAAATAAATCCTGACACACTCTTGCTGTCATCACGATCAGACTGGAAACTAGAGTCTGTAAATCCTATAAGTCTCAAGTTCGATTCATCATATACAAGCCACTGGTCCTTAGTATTTCTTAAATACTTTAGGATGGTTTTAACAACCTTCCAGTGATTCTCCCCTGGATCAGATTGGTATCTACTCACTATCCCTAGTGAGTATGCCACATCTGGTCGTGTACATGTCATAGCGTACATGATAGATCCCACTACCGAAGCATATGGAATCCTACCCATACGCTCTCTCTCTTGAGGTGTTGTGAGACAATCCCTTTTCGAGAGAGAAATTTCATGGCCTATCGGTAGATAGCCTTTCTTAAAATTCTCCATGCTGAACCTTTTCAGCATAGTATCAATGTACGTGGACCGGGATAAGCCAAGCAATCTTTTGGATCTATCCCTATAGATCATCATCTCTAGAATGTAGGAAGCTTCTCCCAGATCCTTCATGGAGAACTGTGACGATAGTCAAATCTTTATTCCCTGTAATGCAGGGACATCATTCCCGATTAAGAGAATGTCATCCACATACAATACAAAAAATACTACTACTGGACCATTAGCCCACTTATAAATGTAGGGCTCTTCTCCGTTCTTAACGAAGCCATACGTTTTGATCGTCCTATCAAAATGTATGTTCCAACTCCGAGATGCCTGCTTAAGTCCATAAATGGACCTTTGTAGCTTGCATACCTTAGACTCATCAGTGGATGTGAACCCTTCAGGTTGTATCATATACACCTCTTCATCCAACTCTCCATTTAGGAAAGCTGTCTTCACATCCATCTGCCAGATTTCATAGTTTAGATAGGCAGCTATCGCAAGCATAATCTGAATGGATTTGAGCATTGCCACAGGAGAAAATGTCTCGTCATAGTCTATACCATAACGTTGACGATATCCCTTGGTAACCAGACGGGCTTTATAGGTCTCCACCTTTCTGTCTGCGCCCATCTTCCTCTTGAAGACCCACTTACACCCTATGGGTTTCACTCCTTCGGGTGAGTCAACCAATGTCCACACATCATTGACCTTAATGGACTCCATTTTGGATTTCATGGCCTCTAGCCATTTTTCAGAGTCAGGTCTTTGCATTGCATCCATGTAGGTGATCGAATCCTCATCGTTTTCATCAAGTTCGATAGGATCGCCATACCGGACCAAGAAACCATAGTATCTGTCCGGTTGATGTGGTATTCTACCAGACCGCCTTAAGGGTGCATAATCAATGGGCTCCGGATCTGATCTAATCAAATCCGGTTCAGGTTCAGTAACATGTGTCGATTTTTTCACCTGTCGAACTTCGTCAAGTTCGACCTTAGAGGTAACAGTTTCTTCACTAAGGAACTTCTTTTCTAAAAAGATTGTCTTAAGGCTGACAAACACCTTTTGCTCATCTGCAAGGTAGAAATAATACCCTTTGGTCTCTTTTGGGTACCCTATAAAATTACACTTGTCAGACCTAGGTCCAAGCTTGTCTGTAATTAAACATTTAACATAAGTCGGACACCCCCAAATCCTAAGGTGAGACAGTACTGGCTTACGTTCTATCCATATCTCATATGACATTTTGGCTACAGACTTACTCGAAACTCTATTTAGAAGGTAACAAGCCGATTTAAGTGCATATCCCCAGAGGAAGATCGACAGACCAGCAAACCCCATCATGGATCGAACCATGTCCAATAAGATCTGATTCCTCCTTTCAGACACACCATTATGCTGTGGTGTTCCAGGAGGAGTCCACTGTGAGAGAATCCCATTCTCTCCTAGATACGTCAGAAACTCATTGGAAAGGTATTCACCTCCTCGATCAGATCGAAGAATTTTAATACACTTTTCAGTTTATTTTTCTACCTCATTTCGGAATAGTTTGAACATTTCAAATGACTCCGACTTATGCTTCATTAAGTAGACATACCCATACCTCGATAGGTCGTCTGTGAAGGTTATGAAGTAGAAATATCCACCTCTTGCACTTGAGCTCATAGGTCCACATACATCAGAATGTACCAGACCCAAGAGTTCACTGGCTCGCTCATCTTTTTCAGTAAAAGATGACTTGGTCATCTTTTCAAGAAGACAAGACTCACAGGTTGGAAGTGATTCACAATCACCAAGTTCAAGAATTCCTTCTTGAGCCAACCTGTTTATCCTGTTCTTATTGATATGACCTAGCCTACAGTGCCAAAGCTAGACTTCTGACACATTATCTATCCTAGGATGTTTATCGAAGTTTTGAACCACATTAACAGGCTGTGATAGTAAGTAAATTCTATTATTTAATTATCCAACAAATATTGTAACACCATTCAAAATGATATTGCAAATATTTTTTTTTATTAAAAAATCATAACTGTACATGGCCAAAAGGCCTACAGAAATAATATTTAATAAAAAGCTTGGATAATAGTGACATTCACTCAGAATTACATTACGAGAATTAATTACAAGACTCATAATTCCTAAAGCTAGAACTGGAACTTTGCTTCCATCTCCAACATTCAGGAACCTCTCGCCTTCATCAAATTTCTACTGACCTGCAGACCCTGCATCGAATTACAAATATGATAAGGGCTTCCGGTATCCAATACCCTAACAGTAGTATCACAAATGAAAAAGTTGCAAGGAGTTATCATATAATTACCTTGCTTCTTCTTCAGCCTGTTCGGATCCAGGGAGGCAATGTATTGAGAACAGTTCCTCTTCCAATACCCCTGCTTTTTGCAAAAGAAGCAGTCCGCCTGGCTCTGGTCGGGCTTGTGCTTCTTGGTCTGACCCTATGCAACCGTCCCAGCATGAGGCTGCACCTTCTTGTTCTTCTTCTTCTTGTTCTTCTTCCCCTTCCCAAAGGGTCGACGAGGAGAAGAAGACCCTCCCACTACATTCACCGACTCCTTATGGAGCTGGTGATCCTTCTCAAAGTTCTGCAGCAACCCCAACAACCTGTGGTAGTTTACTGCAGGCTTTATCATTCGAAAATGAGTAAGGAATGGGAGGAAGGACTTGGGCAAGGAATTAAGGATCACATCCTTACCGAGTTGCTTGTGCAGAGGAAAACCCAATTTGCTTAGGTGCTCAATCATCTCGATCATGTACAGTACATAATCAGTGACTGAGGCCCCATCCCTCATCCGAGCATTGAAAATGGCACAACTAGTTTTGTGCCTTTCAACATCATCAGGCGTGCCAAAAGAGTCGTTCAACATTTGAAGCATCTCCTGTGGCTGGACGTTCTCAAACCTGCGACTGAACTCATCATTCATTGCTGCCAGCATAATACATCGGACGGTAGTGCGGTCATTGAGCCACTTCTGGTAAGTGTCTCGGATCGTCTTACTAGCATTCGGAGCTGGCTCCTCAGGTACTGGATCCGTTACTACATAAAGGATCCGCTCATGCTCAAGGACGATTTTCAATTTTCGATACCAGCTATCGAAATTAGATCCCATGAGCTTGTGATTATCTAATAATGATCGGAGCGACAAGGTAGTGGCCATAGCTATATAAAGAAAAATCAGACCTCTATTAGTACATAAATTAATACTAAAGACTTGGACTTTAGTCTAATTTTTTTTTCAATATTTTTACGAACTGGTAGCCTCAACCTCCAATTCGAAGAATTACTTTAATTCCTTAATGGGTACTAGAATCCACACAGACTACACACAAGCCCAACTTTGGTTGGTTAACCCATGTGCATCTATGGGTAGGTTCTTAACCAGTTGTTTATCTAAACAACTTCTGGTAATTGATTTTGCCCCAGAACCTAATCAGTAGGCTTTGGCCTCCACTGAAAAGATCTGGTTAGGTCCAACCATTAACATGACTTAATTTGGTGAATCAGACCAATAAATGATCAGGCCCAACTTTGGCCGGCCAACCTAACCACCATCAGAAAGACTCAACCAAATTATCATATTATGAATGATAATTTCATTAGCCAATGAGCACCAGGCCTTTGGGCCTCCAATGATCATTGAACTAATGGACTTATTATCACTCACTTAATGGGAGGCATTGACTTAGTTATCACTATAACTGAATCATTTTAGGGACCTAATAATTTTTGAAGATTTTATTAAAGGATAGTAGAGAAGAAATCATCCAGCTAATTTCAATCCTCCCATTGACTTCACCAAGTCAGATTAAAAAAAAATTTAATTAAAGCTGGCATTAGGAGCATCTAAATCAGTCACACTGATTTACCTAATGACATGGGTAAGCTCTAATCACCAAGTGATCTAATCAAAATCTAACTTACCAGATTGGCTAGGTAAGTGAGATCAGTGGTGGGGATTTGCCATTAACTCGTCAATGATCGAATCAATGCGAGTAGCTCCCGCTTAAGAACCACTGGTCAAAACTGCCGAACTTACCTTAGACACCAACCGGTTCATTAGTTTTAATTTTGATCAACTTAGTAAATAGGGCTCCACCGCGTAGCCATGAATTAAGTCCATCTTGGTCTAGTTAAAGACATGGACCCATTCAACTACAACTATTGAAGTAGAGCCTAGAGTATCTTTGATCTAATCTAATTCAACTTTTGATTAGATTTGACCAATTACTCTATTTAGTCCATTTTTAAGCTAACCTTAGGTCTAACCCAATTATGGACCTAATTCATCTAACCCATTGACCCATAAGTTTATGCAATTGTCTTAGGTCTTAATTCACAATTCTAGACCTACTAGACAATACTTAATTCTTTTAATTAAGTACTTGGGCTGATGGGTCAGGATTTGGCATTTCGAAAATAATCTTCGAATTTTGAAAGATTTTATTTTCTGTTCACCAAATGTGTTGACTCATTTCACAAATGGGTCAGCACAATTCATAAACAGCAATCCTATTGCTTATTTCATAACAGAAAATAACTCAAAATAAATCATAAATTTTTTTTTAGATCTAATCTAACATATTCATGATAAATTTTATAATTAAATCTTTTTGCTGCTTCATCGGCATGGGATATAATTGCATCGACACCCATACCGCCATAGGAGACCCCATCGAATGGGAAGAGAGGGCCTTTAAACCCTACTTTTCTCCTATGACCGGACGGCCATGGCAACCAACCCAATTAGATTACTTGCTACTTGGATCAAGTATATCTAAATATTCCAATTTTAAAATTTAAAATTTGAATTTCAAATTTGAGATTTCAACCAAATTTTAAATTTTGAATTTCTAATTTTTGAATTTTAAATTTTTGAATTTTGAATTTCAAATTTTGAATTTTGAATTTTAAATTTCAAATTTGAAATTTTAAACAAATTTTAAATTTCAAATTTCAAATTTCAAAATTCAAATTTCAAAATTCAAATTTCAAATTTCAAATTTTGAATTTCAAATTTGAAACTTCTAACAAATTTCAAATTTCAAATTTTGAATTTCAAATTTTGAATTTCAAATTTGGAATTTTAAATTTTAAATTTAAACTTATAGATTACACCTTAATCTACGCATGCATATGTATATCATATTCTAGAACCTTGCTTTGATACCATTTGAAGCGAAAATTCAGTGCAGGTGCAAAATGATAATTTTAAAACTTTTTCAAAATTATTATTTTACAGTGAAATTATTAATTAATCTCATTAATTAATACTAATTAACCCTACACTAGGATCTAAGTATGATACAATAGCATGCATTTAAATTTGAAATTCAAATTTGAAACAGTAAACTTTTTACTGTACTGTGTTCAGAACACATCACCTTTTGCGGGTAGTCAATCACCGTAATCTGATCACCGTCAGGGGGCTCTGATCATCATGTCACAACCACACTAGTGTCTGGCCTCTGCGGATCATCCACACGAAGCTCCCATCTGATCGGCTCCTCACGAATGCTAGTTCGTGATTTCACCCTTTTGATGGCTGATGTTGATCGAACTCCTTCGATCGATGTGTGCCGACTCCTCGGATGCTCTGGATTGTCTGCACGATTGGTTGAGAGGCTGATGGATCTCTCTCTAAAATTTGGTGGACTCACGACACTCGTGGCATACCAATCTCACTTCCCGAACCTTAGGTAGAAACCCTAGGGTACACACCAAAAATCCTGCGCCCACTTCTCTCTCCTTTTTCTCTCCTCTCGATAAATTTTGAACACTTCAAATTTTTTTCAAAACCTCCCCACACCCCTTATCTCTTCTTTCTTTTATTGCCCACTCCCCCTCCCTTTCTCATTTTATAAAATATCGCAAGAGATGTTGAAAGCGTGTGAGTGGATAAGAAGAGGTGGTTGCTCACTTAAATTCAAATCAAATTTGAATTCAAGTGTCAACCAATCTTATCCTCATCCATTTGTGTGAGAAAGAAGAGATGGCGTGGCCTTTTTTTATTGTGCGTGGAGACTTTCACGAGACATCATTTCTCATGTGGAATATGGGGCGCACAAAAGAGGATAAGCTGGCGCATGGTTATTTGGTTATCCATTCAAATTCAAAACCCCTTTGAATTTGGATAGGTAACAAACCAAGTTAATCCAAATAATTGACACACAGAAACATGAGTGTGAGAGAGCTTTGTGTGGAAGAAAATTTATGAGAAAATTTCTTTTTGTGAATTCAAATGGGCGCAAGGAAGTTGGGTGGCGCAAGGAATTTAAAACAAGATGGTTTGATTCAAATTGAGCCAACCTAATTAAAATAGGTTAGGCACAATTAGACCAGATTAAACCCAACACAATTAAGCTTAATTAGGCTCAATAAAATCTTAATCAAATCAGAAATTAACTAATCCTAACCCCTGATCAAATCAGGGACTAAACCACCTTAGCGATTAGATCAACATTTAACCTAATCGGGTCAATCCAAACTGAATCCAATTCAATTGGACTTGATCTAAAAATAATTACTCAATCAAATTGAGTTAATTAGTGATTAAATCACTAATTAAACCTCTCATAAATATTGAGTCCAAATTCGATGGGCAATTAGGCATCAGAGACCGTGGATATGAAACCCTGATCAAAGAGTTTAAATTTCAAATTCAAAATTTGAAATTCAAAATTTTGACCCCGGTACCCAAAATATGTGAAACTCATGATCAGAGAATTCTAATTCTCAATCATAGAGTCTCAGACACATAAGACTCATAATCAGCCATCAGATCAGAAAGGAATCTCTAATGTGTGTGACCCCGCAGGTTCGAACCTAAGCCGGTAGCACAGGAACCAATTCCTGTACTAATCGAAGTGACCATCTAGCAATGGTACCCGATGATCGGATAGATCGAATAGTCACAATCGCAACATTCAGAACCTACGTGAATATGGTTACCGTATAATTCATCCCTTTTGACTCCTGTGTTTAGGACGACTCAGGGTTAAACTGTCAACCTTGATGAGATCATCCGAATCGTGCTCAACTCAATTAGTCCTATGACTCCTCACTAGGACTACCCTGATCAAGGTTTTGCTAAATTGAAACACGACTGTACACAGCTCCTAAACTGGAGTGGTTAATCTCATCTTGACACATGCACCGACAAGTCAAGTACTTGACTACACCCAGCAGCCTTCCGTCACTGAATTAGAAATTCAGGTAGTCCAGTGCCTAAGTGCAGTGAGTTGCTTGCAAGTCACCATGGCGATCTCAGGTCGGAGGGACATTTATACCCATATCCCATCGGAGCAAATCTTGACAGCAGAAATAGCTCCGGAGTCGGTCACGTTCAGTGCAGATGTATCATTACATCTCACCTATATGCCATACCAGTGTCTCCACACTCCTTGGTTATGAGGGCAACCAACCCATATGGCACACAACGACCTATGCTCGATAAACGTTGTCATCCTTGATAACAACGTATCATTTGGTCGCGAACAAGTTTAAGGACTAAGCGACAAATTCTCCTTTGTCGAGTCTAAATAGTCCTAAGGACTTCACGACAACACAGGAGTTCATTAGAAGATGAAACATTTATGATGAAAAAATATCAAAATAATTTTTATTTATTTATAATTCATGTACTAATACAAAAGGAGCACAACCGTCAACAGGCTGACGATTAGCTTTGGGACACTATTCCCAACACTAGCCTTGTCATATGGAACAGCCCGCCAGGAGCTTATGCTTGGGACAGCCCCCACTGGCTTATAGGTGAATCAGCCAGCCAGGAGCTCATCTTGGGACAGCCCGCCAGGAGCTTATGCCTGGGACAGCCTCTCACGGACTTTCGTACGTGGGACAGCCGGCCAGGAGCTCATCCTGGGACAGTCTTGAAAGACTTTTTAAGTGGATTCGATCCGGATGATGACTGAGATATAGACTTGGATAGTCCAGAGCCAGAAAGAAAA
Organism: Elaeis guineensis; assembly: GCF_000442705.2. Taxonomy (NCBI): domain Eukaryota; kingdom Viridiplantae; phylum Streptophyta; class Magnoliopsida; order Arecales; family Arecaceae; genus Elaeis; species Elaeis guineensis. The sequence goes on from NC_025995.2 coordinate 1,011,873, forward strand.
TGTTAAGAATCATGTGATTATGAAAGGAGAAATGAAAGATAAGACATGAAATAATTGTTGAATAAAAGTATTTCAGCTGTTAGCATATGATTATGCATCTATTTTAATAAGACAGAAGATTTATGGATGTTTGCATTATTCTGGATATTGAACATGAGATTTTATATTTTATTGTTTATCTTTATTTTCAGATTATATTACTATATCAGTGTGATATGGAAATTCTTACTGGGCTGTAAGGCTCACAACTCTTCATCTTTCTTTTTCTTCTCAGAGTTACAGGATGCTTATGATTAGCTATGGCTTGGATTTACGGATGAGTAGAAGGATAAATAGAGTGTCATAGTATCTGATCAGAGAATTGAAGAAATTTAAATTGTAATTATGCAAGGTTTTACAAATTATTGTTGAAATAAATTATTATGGATGTTAAGGTTGTAACGATTTAATTTGGCCTTGTATATTCTTTAGGGCTTGCTCTAAAGAGTGTGCGGCCATCACGTATCCGACCTGGGTGTTGGGTTCGGGGCGTGACAATGGGATTAAAATATATTAATTTTTATTAATTGCTTGCTGTTGGTGCATTAAATGGAATAAATAGATTTATGGGTATGACTGGTTGATCCCTATTGAAGGTTTGTGGATTTTATTGATGGCGACCATCAAAGTGGACCATTCATTGACGTTTCCAAGATCTTCTATACAATATTTTAAAGGGATTGAGAAGTATTGCGAAATTATTGCATACAATTATCTTCCCAAAAGAAGCTTATTGTGTGTTATAATTTTGAAGTAGAATATTTTATGATTAGTGAATGTGCATGATCTAGGGATTCATTCTACCAAAATAGATGGACCTCCAAAAGCGGATGATATCTTGCTAATTTGATTCCATTAAATACTAAAGAGATATCTTATGTGGGTCACTCTCTTTCCAAAAAAAGTTTGTGGCATTGCACCAAGTGCTCTCATTAGAATAATGCTTATAAAGGTTTTCAAGCATATATCTTATCCATATTTGTCCATTAATTAACTGCATAAAGATTTAGTAGTTGGCACCTTTGTATTGAATAACATAACATATTGGAGAGAGACATCTTATATGGGTCACTTTCTTTTCAAAGAAAGTTTATAGCATTGCACCAAAGATTCTCATTACTATGATGCTTATAAAGTTTTTCAAGTATATAAATTACTCATATTTATCTGTTGATTAACTGCATAAAGATTGTATAACTGTTAGCCCTCTACATTGAGTAATATTATTGCCTCCATTAAGACTCTTACTATAATAAACTATAAAATATGGAAACATAAAATTATGCAAGCATTGTATTTGATGGAATTTGAATGCTTAGCTGAGTAATGATCCTCCATCTTAGATTATTAGTGAGAGTACTACAAAATACAAACTACCTATGAAAGATGATAAAGAGTGAATTATCTTAGCTCGAGAATCATGAAGAAGTCTATTCTGATACCATTCGGGATGTTACACTTAGGAATGGTGAGTATAAGTCATTCTTTAACCTCATTATTAAGAAGTATGCAGAATCTAATAACACAGAGGTTGAATGGCTAATAGATAAATTAATTAATATAAGATATGGTGGCATGATGGTGTTAGGACTTTCATTATAAAAGTAGAAAGAATTGTACTTGAGTTTAATATTTTTAAGATCCCTATTCCTAATGCTTTTCCTAGTCATTAAGCTCTTAGTTCTCTCCCTATGCAATATAGTAAACTTAAAACCATAAATAATGCATAAACGAATAAATGGAATGTGGACAACTTTATTTCTATTTTTATTCAAGAGTTTTAATATTTTAGGAAAAAAGATAAGAGTACTAATATGGTGTATCGGCCACACCCTAAGGGTTCTATACATAATAAAGAGAGGATATAGTTCCAAAAGAGATGGTTGCTCAATGCATCATATTTGAAACTCCTACGTAAAATAGTGTGACTGAAAGACGTAATTGTACTTATAAAAATATGATTAGAAGCATGATGAATGGGTGCAATTTATTATGGATGTCTAGCATGAGGCCCTAAAGACCGCCATCTATATTTTGAATAAAGTTGTTGATAAGACAATTTACAAGATATCTTTTGAGTCATCAGTTGGTAGGAAGTCCAGCACTATCATTTTTCTAACTAGGGCTACCCTACAAAGGATAAGGTGTGTAATTTGACAATGATAGTTTGGACTAGAACTACTTGATGTTATTTAATTAGCTATCTAGATAGTACTAAAGAATATAGATTCTACGATCCTGACAAGAGGTGTAAAGTATAATTATACTAGATTTATATGTTGGGATAGATCCGTCAACTGTGGAACACAGATCACCCATCCAAGATCGCCTTAGGAGATCTGGCACCATCTATTATAGCAGAAAGACAGAAGAAGACAAACAAACACAATCATATACGTGGTTCGGCCTAAGTGCCTACATCCACAGGACATACAATACTCCACTCATGAGAGAGAATAAAATACAGAGGAGATACTCTCAACTCTCAAACCTCTCTCATAACCCAAAAGCACTCACCCATACAATGCTCTCAATAACCCCAAGAAGGCTCCCTCACAGATTTGTCGGTCTAGGGTCCTCGACACCCCTGGATACTCTATGAGACTCTCAACCACTACATCATGCCCCAGCTTGTCCCTAGGCAACCCCACCATTTCAGGATACTTCTAGCTGTATGATGCCCCTGGTGCTCCCTAAGACCCCTAGCTCTCCATGCAATCTACTCCCGATCTCTCTGAGATGCCCCTGGCACTTCCAACCTATTCCTACCCATCACGGTCACTTCACCTGGCCGAACTTAGGATACTTCAGGCTATTTTTCTGAGATACCTCCCTCGGTTGCTGCATCGCCAAGCTTCTCTTAGCCCCGCACCATCAAGGATGTGCTACTGCAGTACTCCAGCGATCCCTGCCTCGATCTCTGAACCATCTTGAGATATCCCTAAGCCCCTCTACAGCGCCTCCGTAGAGCCCTCCTGGCTCTCCTACTATGCTGCCGCTCTTATGCTCTTTGCCAAATAGCTCACTGCTTATAAATCTTCTGCAGATGCCCTAATCAAGTCTATAGCCATCCGATAACTCGGATCGACACTCATCCATTTGATCATGCATTTACCTAGGGAAATGCCTGTGAAACTTCTCCGATCCACCATGAACCGCGAGAAACCCATGGGAAATGGATGCCTAATCCATTCGCCCGCCCATGCATCACCCGATCCACCATGGATTGGGAAATCGTTGGGCACCGCGTGCAGTCGCGCGTGCCTGCTCCCATGCTGGGCACGTCCCGTGCATGCCGCCAGGGCCTGGGCCATGCCTGTGCGTGCGCCCACCTGGGCCTGGGCCGGCCATCGCACCCCTCACCGTGCTGGGCCTAGGCACGGCTCAACACGCTATTGGCTTGACTACCGGGCCTGGCCTGCACTGCCACTAGCCCACCACCGGCCCATCGCTGCTTTGATTTTCGTGCAGACTTTCTTCGCACGTAACTTCTTCATCCGAACTCCGTTTGGACTGTTCTTGATCTCGTTGGACTTCGTTCGTCGTTCCGAACCTCGTTCTAGATTTCTTATAGATCGAATCTCGAAGCATCAGATTCTAACAATCTCTACCTCGACTCGATATTCAGCTCCACCTCAACTTTGAGAGCTTCCTATATGATACCATCTACATGCCCTGAGGCAACTGCCTGCTACTGATGGATCGACCAACATGGGAGTTGAGCTAGGCCACTCGATCTCAATTTGAGTCTCATGTCCAATCCATCTCCATCTGAAGCTCCACCTTGCATTGAGCTTCCTCTGGCATCTTTCATGATAGACAACTCCACCTTCTTGCACATGAGAGCATCCATTTTGATTGCGCCCTTCTTCAATCTTGATCACCTCTGCTACAACCCTTAGTACCATCTGGCTCCACCTGACTCTAATACCAATTGTTGGGATAGATCCGTCAACTGTGGAACACGGATCACCCATCCAAGATCACTCTAGGAGATCTGGCACCATCTGTTGTAGCAAAAAGATAGAAGAAGACAAACAAATACAATCATATACGTGGTTTGGCCTAAGTGCCTACATCCACGAGATATGCAATGCTTCACTCATGAGAGAGAATAAAATATAGAAGAGGTACTCTCAACTCTCAAACCTCTCTCACAATCCAGAAGCACTCACCCATACAATACTTTCAATAACTCCAAGAAGGCTCCCTCATAAATCTGCCGGTTTAGGGTCCTCGATACCCCTAGACACCCTGTGAGACTCTCAGTCACTACATCATACCCCCTGTTGGAAAATATATCCCAAAAGCCAATCGTCAGCCTATTGACGGTTGAGCAACCTTGTATTGTAATTGATTTATTTATTAACAAATCAATTACAATACAAAGTTGCTCAACCGTCAATAGGCTGATGATTGACTTTTGGGACATATTTTTCAACAACACCCACTTGTCCTAAAGCCACTCGATACAGTATTTAATATCCATCTTCGACTTATGGTTGTCGAACTCTTTTATCGTCAGGACTTTAGTAAAGGGGTCGGCCAGATTCTCCTTTCCGTCGATCTTCTGAAGATCGATGTCACCTCGATCCACGATCTTTCGGATCAGGTGGAAGCAGTGTAAAATGTGCTTCTACTGGTGTTCTTTTGGTTCCTTTTCCTGAGCTATGGCACCAGTGCTGTCGCAGTAGAGCAGAACCGGACCATCAATGGAGAGTGCTACTCCGAGTTCGGTGATAAATTTTTTCAGCCATACAGCTTCCTTCACGACATCCGATACTGTGATGTACTCCACCTCACAAACAGAGTCTGCCACAGTATGCTGCTTGGAACTCTTTCAGCAGATGGCTCTACCATTTAGAGTAAAGATATAATCCGACACGCTTCTACTATCATCATGGTTAGATTGAAAGCTGGAGTCTATGAATCTCACAAGTTTCAGATCTGACTCATCATAAACCAACCATTGGTCCTTAGTATTTCTCAAATACTTAAGGATGACTTTAACTACTTTTCAGTGATTTTCTCCAGGATCAGATTGGTATCTACTCACTACTCCTAGTGAGTATGCCACATCTGGCCTTGTACATATCATGACATACATGATAGATCCCACGGCCGAAGCATATGGGACTCTATTCATATGCTCTCTCTCTCTTCAGGAGTTATCGGATAATCCTTCTTAGAGAGAAAAATTTCATGGCCTATTGGTAGATAGCCCTTCTTGAAATTCTTCATGCTGAACCTCTTCAGCACAGTGTCTATATACGTGGACTGGGATAACCCAAGCATCCTTTTAGATCTATCCCTATAGATCTTCATCCCTAAGATGTAGGATGCTTCACCCAAGTCCTTCATGGAGAACTGCGTGACAACCAAACTTTTATTCTCTGTAGTGTGGGGATGTCATTCTCAATTAAGAGAATGTCATCCACGTACAAGATAAGAAATACTACAATTGGATCATTTGCCCATTTATAGATGTAGGGATCTTCTCCGTTCTTAACGAAGCCATACGTTTTGATCACCTTATCAAAATGCATGTTCCAACTCCGAGAAGCTTGCTTCAATCCATAAATGGACCTCTGAAGCTTGCACATCTTGGATTCATCTGTGGATATAAATCTCTCAGATTGTATCATATATACCTCTTTAGTCAGCTCTCCATTCAGAAAAACTGTCTTTACATCCATCTACCAGATCTCATAATCTAGATGGACAGCTATTGCAAGCATTATCCGAATAGATTTGAACATTGCCACAGGGGAGAACATTTCGTTATAGTTAATACCATAATATTGACGATACCTTTTGGCAACCAGACGGACTTTATAGGTCTCCACCTTTTTGTTTGTGCTCCTCTTCCTTTTGAAGACCCATTTACACCCAATGGGTTTAACCCGTTCAGGTGGGTCAACCAATGTCCATACATCATTGACCTTCATGGACTCCATTTTGGATTTCATGGCTTCACGTCATTTCTCAGAATCAGATCTCTGCATTGCATCCATATAGGTGATCGGATCCTCATCGTTCTCATCGAGTTCGATGGGATCACCATCCCGGACCAAAAAATTATAGTATCTATCTGGCTGATGCGGTACTCTATCGGATCGCCTTAATGGTACAGGTACATTGGGCTTCAGATATGATCTAATCAAATCCGACTCAGGTTTAGCTATTGGTGTCGGTCCTTCTACCTGTAGAACTTCATCAAGTTCAACCTTAGAGGCAACGGTTCCTTTAAGGCTGACGAACACTTTTTCTAAAAAAGTTGCTTTAAGGCTGACGAACACCTTTTATTCATCAGCATGATAGAAAAAGTATTCTTTGATCTCTTTGGGGTACCCTATGAATGTGTATTTGTCAGACCTAGATCCAAGTTTATGTGTAACTAACCGTTTGACATAGACCGGGCACCTCCAGACCCTAAGGTGTGAAAGTGCTGGCTTACGTCCTGTCCATATCTCATATGGAGTCTTAATTACAGACTTATTTGGAATCTTATTTAACAAATAACAGGCCGATTCGAGTGCATATCCCCAGAAGGATATCGACAAACTGACAAAACCCATCATGGATCGGACCATATCTAACAGAGTCCGATTTCTCCTTTCAAACACACCATTATGCTGTGATGTTCCTGGAGGAGTCCATTGGGAAAGAATCTCATTCTCTCCTAAATATGTGAGAAACTCACCAGAAAGATATTCTCCTCCTCGATCAGACTGAAGAGTTTTAATATTTTTTTCAGTTTATTTTTCTACTTCATTTCAGAATCGTTTGAACATTTTAAATGAATCCGATTTATGTTTCATCAGATAGACATATCCATATCTGGATAGATCATCTGTGAAAGTGATGAAGTAAAAATATCCACCTCTAGCACTTGTGCTCATGGGCCCACATACATCAGTATGTACTAGGCCCAAGAGCTCAATAGCTCTCTCACATTTTTTAGTAAAAGGTGACTTGGTCATTTTACCAAGAAGACAGGACTCACAGGTTGGAAGTGATTCACAATTACTGACTTCGAGGATTCTCTCTTGAGTCAACCTGTTTATCCTGTTCTTGTTTATATGACCAGCCTATAGTGCCATAAGTAGATATCTGATACACTATCTAATCTAGGGTACTTGCTAGTAGAATAGACTACGTTAACAGATTGTGATAACATATACATATCATTGTTCAAATGTCCACAAAAAATAGTAACACCAATCATAATGATATTACAAACTTGTTTCTTTATTGAAATTTCATAATCATTTTTGACCAAAAGGCCTATAGAAATAACATTTAAAAAGAAACTGGAACAGAAATACAATCATTAAGAACAACAGTATGGGACTCAAATACAAGTTTCAAGATTCTTAATGCTAGAACTGGAACTGATCTTCCATCTCCAACATTCAGGAACCTCTCGCCTTGCTCGAATCTCTTACTGACCTGCAACCCCTGCAACGAATTGCAAATATGGTAAGGACTATCGATATCTAATACCCAGTCAGTTATATCACAAATAGAGAAATTGCAAAAGGTTATCATATAAATATCTTGCTCAGCAACAGCTTGCTTCTTTCTTTGCCTGTTCGGGTCCAGGGAGGTAATGTACTGAGGATAGTTTCTCTTTCAGTACCCCCACTTTTTACAAAAGAAGCATTCAACTTGACTCTTATCGGGCTTGATCTTTCTGGTCTGGCCCTGCATTGATGTCCCAACCAGAACTTGCACCTTCTTCACTTTCTTCTTCTTGTTCTTCTTCCCTTTCTCAAAGGTTCAAGAACCAAAAGATGAACCTCCCACTAAGTTCACCGACTCCTTGTGGAGTTGGTGATCCTTCTCAAAGTTCTGAAGCAACCTCAGTAATCCATGGTAGTTTACTTTGGATTTTGTCATTTTATAATGAGTGAGGAATGAGAGATAAAACTTAGGCAATGAGTTCAGTATTGCATCTTTCCCAAGCTGCTTATGCAAGGGAAAGCCGAGCTTGCTCAAACGCTCCATCAGCTTGATCATATACAATACATGATCAGTGACAGAGGCACCATCCCGCATTTTGACATTGAAGATGGCACAACTAGTCTTGTACCTCTCCACGTTATCGGGTGTGCCAAAGGCATCCTCCAACACTTGAAGCATGTCCTTTGGCTGAGCTGTCTCAAATCTGCGACTGAACTCGTTGCCCATGACAACCAGCATAATGCAGCGCACCGTGATCCGATCACTGAGCCTCTTCTGATAAGTGTCTCTGACTGTTCCACATGTATTGATAGCTGGCTCCTCAGGTACAGAATCCGTTATCACATATAGGATCCGTTCATGCTCCAGGACTATCTTCAACTTTCGGTACCAGCTATCGAAGTTGGGTCTCACCAACTTATCATTGTCCAATAATGATCGGAGCGATAGGAAAGTGACCATATTTGCACAAAAAAAATCATAACCTAATTAGTAATTGATTCATTAAACCTAAAGATTTGGACTTTAATCAAAAGATTTCTCTCACTATTTTATTCGAATTGGTAGCCTCTACCTCTAATTCGAGGAATTATCCTAATTCCTTAGTGGGTACTAGAATCCACTTAGACTGCACACAAGCCCAACTTTGGTTGGCCAACCCATGTACATCTAAGAATAGGTTCATAACCAATTATTTCTCTAAATAATTTCTAATAATTTAAATTTTATCTTAGTCCCTAATCAGTAGGCTTTGGCCTCTACTGAAAAGGTCTGGTTAGGTCCAACCATTAACATGACCATACTTGGCCCATCTAGCCAATGAATGATTAGGCCCAACTTTGGTTGTCTAATCTAACCACTATTTAGAAAGATGCAGTCAAGAAATTATATTATGAATGATAATTCTATCGACCGATAAGCATCAGACCTTTGGGCCTCCAATGATTATCCAACTGATGGACCCATTATCATCCACTTAATGGGAGGCTATGATCTAGTTATCACCATAACTATTTCATTTTAAGCATCTAATAATTTTAGAGGATTCAATTGATTTAAAGGAGGAGGTCAGATGAACCAGCTTATCATGATCCTCTCACTGGCTTCACCAAGTCAGCTTAAGAGAGACCATTAAAAGGACTGGTCTAGGAGCACGTAAATCAGTCACACTGATTTACCTAGCTGACATGGGTTAGATCGAATAGTTAAGTGATCCGATCAAAATATAATTTCACCAAGAGATCAGGTAAGTTCGATCGATGGGAGGGTCTGCCAAAGCTTGCCTTAGACACCATCAGAAATGGTCAGATAAGCGGACTGCCAATTAAAAACCATCGATCTGGTTTACCTTAGTCACCAACTGGTTTAATTAGTTTTGATTAGATCAACCTAACAGTTCGTGCTAGATCACTTAGTCATGAATCAAGTCTATTTGATTCTCGTTAAAGATATAGACTTGATCAACTACAACTATTGTAATTGATCTAGAAAATTCTTGACCTAATCTAAGACAATATTGATTAGATTTAGTCAATTATCTAATTAAATCCATCTTTAATCTAACCTCAGGTCTAGCCCAATTAATGGACCTAATTCCCACTAACCCATTAACCCAATGTGTTATGGTTTGTATCTTAGGTTTTTCAATTCACAATCCTAGAATCTAACCAAATAACTTCTTAATTCTCAATTAAGTTTTGGGTTGAGGATTGGGGTTCGGCTTTTTGAAAATAATTTTCATGTTTGTAAAATATTTTTACAACATGGTTCTACCAACCAAGTTGCATGTTTGATTCATAATTAAAATGCAAGTGAAATAAGTATGAAACTACTTTAGATCTAATCTAAACAGGTTCATGTAATTGAAATAATTTCAACTTTAAACTGCGCAAATTTTTTAGACAAATATATGATGGTTCTTTGTGCGAAAATTATTAACAAAGAGATTTTATTTTAGATTTAAACATCTTTTAAATCTAATAAATTATAAATTTAATCTAGATCATATCTAATAAATTTATGATTAAAGATAGATCTATACGAACTAGGACAACTTTTGTACTATAAGGGATAAATCTTACAGCAAGACAACCTATAGTTCGTGATTGATCTAAAAATTTTAATTTTAGATTTAATAATCAGATTATAAATTAGATTTAATCTAAAAAATAATCTAAGCATATATAAATAATCATGTAATAAACAACCTAGGCTCTGATACCAATTGAAGGAACTAGATCTAGGGTTTCAGGGTTAGATCTTGAAACTTTTCAAGATCAGGCAGCGGAAGACTAAAATAAATCAAAATTTATCTTATAAAATTAGAGAATCTCTAGATCTAAGATCCTATTACATGATTATTATATGACATTAAATCATGTAATAGGATCTTAGATCTAGGGATTCTCTGATTTTATAAGATAAATTTTGATTTATTTTAGTCTTCCGCTGCCTGATCTCGAAAAAAATTTAAGATCTAACTTTGAAACCCTAGATCTGGTTCCTTCAACCCCAGTCTATCCCTAGGCAACCCCACTGTTCCAGGATACTCTCGACTGTATGATGCCCTTGGTGCTTCCTGAGATCTGCTCTCGATCTCCTTGAGATACCCCTGGCACCCCAGCCTGTCCCTACCCATTACGGTCACTCCACCTGGTCGAACTTAGGACACTTTCGACTATTTTTTTGAGATACTTCCCTTGGTTGTTGGACCGTCAAGGTTCTCTCAGCCCCACGCCATCAGGGATGCGCTACTGCAGCACTCCAGCTCTCCCTGCCTCAATCTCTGAGCCATCTTAAGATATCCCCGAGCCCCTCTGCAGAGCCCTCCTGGCTCTGCTACTGGTGCCACCACTCTTGTGCTCTCTGCCAAATAACCCATTGCTTATAAACCTTCTGCAGACACCCTAATCAAGTCAGCCATCCGATAGCTCTCGGATTAACACTCATCCGTCTAATCACGCATTTATCTAGAGAAATGCCTGTGAAACCTCTCTGATCCACCATGGACCATGAGAAACCCATGGAAAATGGATGCCCGGTCCATTCACCCGCCCATGCACCGCCCGATCCATCATGGATCGGGATACAGCTGGGCACCCATGCACGATCGTGCGTGCTCACTCCCACGCTGGGCACATCCCGCATGTGCCACCTGGGCCCAGGCCGTGCCTGCACACTCACCCGCCTGGGCCTAGGCCAACCATCATGCGTCGCCATGCTGGCCCCATGCTGGGCTTGGGCGCGGCCCAGTGCACTGCTGGCCCGGCTGCCAGGCCAGGCCCGCACCACCGCTGACCCATCATTGCTTCGATTTTTGTGCAGACTTTTTTCATGCGTAGCTTCTTCATCCGGACTCTGTTTGGGCTGTTCTTGATCTCGTTGGACTCTGTTCATCATTTTGAACCTCATTCTAGGCTTCTTATAGATCGAATCTCGAGGTATCAGATTCCAATATTATAGAGTTTGATATGGATGATTACGGATGCTCTCATGTTGAAGATATGATATTAAAGAAAAATAAGTCATTGTTCTTATTCCAGTTGTCTAAGAAAATATCATATTTCATCTTGAAGGATAGTGGGAGAGCAACATCAGGTATATGCACCGATTATAGCACCTCCATAGCCAATTCATGAAGTATCAGTAAAAAAATCATATAAAAAAAGGAAAAACTCATCATTCCTATTGACTACTTAATTTATTTAGATGGGAATGACTGTGGCATTGGCCATATGATTGATTCAGTCTCATATGATCAAACTATTGTATGTTTCTAGTGAGCTAAGTAGCTTAAAGCTATGTGTGATGCGATGTAGTCTATGGTTGAAAGTAATGTATGGGATCTAATTGAAATTACCTAAAGGATCTAAGCCTATAAGGTATAAGTAGGCATTTAAAATTAAGAAAGACTCTAAAGGTAATATTAAATACTTCAATATCAGATTCATTGCATAAGGGTGCATAGAAAGGGGCATAAATTACAATGAGACTTTGTTCTTCGATCTCTTATAAGGATTCTTTAAGTATAATCATGGCATTGGTAATCCATTTTGATCTAGAGTTTCATCAGATGAAGGTTAAGATAGTTTTTCTGAATGATGATCTTCATGAAGACCTTTATACAAATCAACCATAAGATTTTATTGAGAGCGGAAAAGAACAAATGGTATACAGATCTAAGGGATATATCTATGGTCTTAGTAGTTATCAGAAGAATGATATCTTAAATTTGATGACATTGAGCATTTTCTGAGATTTGTAAATAATAAAGTGCATCAATATATATATCTTAAGGTCAGTGAAAGTAAATTTTTCTTCTTTATCTTATATATAGATATTATTTTATTTATTAGTAGTGACTCTATTATTGTATGAGATCAAACTATGCTATCTAAGATCTTAAAGCTTTATTTATACTTGATTTTAAGATTCACAAGAATAGTCTATGTGATATATTTGGATTATCTCAAAGAGCTCACATTAATTATATACTGAATGATTTTGGTATGCATAATTACAAACTTGAAGATGTACATGTGGTCAAGAGAGATAAATTTAGAAGAAACCAATCCTACAAATAATATAGAAAAGGATCCATAAGGAATGTGCCTTATTCAACTACTGTGTAGTTCGATGTATACTGACTTTTAAAAGTCTGATCATTTTGAGGTGATTGAATATTGTGACTATAAATTTTATCGATGGTATGGATAATGTGAAATACAATTTTATTATATTTTTTGATGGTGGTAGGAGAAGCTATATCATTGTTTCTTTAAAAGGTTTAAAATTGACTCTTATGGCATTTTGTGCTATGCTGGCAGAGTTTGTGGCATATTAGGATTTGCAACTCATACTATTTTATTTAGAGACTTCATCTCAAAGCATATTATTATTGATTCTATCTCAAAACCATTTTAGATTTATTGTGGTAATAGTGTAGTTATGTTCTTTTGAAAGAATAATAAAAGTTTCCAGCACCTCTATCTATATAGAGATAAAATATTTGATTGTTAGAGATTTGATTAAAAGAGAGACATTGTAATTGAACATATAGAAATTAATACAATACTGACAGACCTATTGATCAAAGGACTCAGATTCACTGTTCCATTAAACATGTGGAAAACATGGGTTTGTTGGAATCTTTGATATGTTTGGTTAGTGGGAGAATTATTTTTGTTGAACATTGTATGGGTATCATAAAGCTTTTATTTTTCATTATTTTCCTAATGAAATATTACATTTACATTTGTGTGCATATGGTTGATTGTAAATGCTATTTAAATGAAAGGCTTAAGTATAAAGATATTGCTTAAGCATAAAGGTATTGTTTGAATCAAAGTCTTAAGCATAAAGATACCATTTAAGTATGAAAATATTATTTATGTTGTAATTGATACCATTGATATCATGATTTGTCTTGAAACATAAAGGACTCATCTTGAGACATATGATGAAATTATGACATAGACTTAAAATTGTGGTAGCTTTCATTGGAAAGCATAAAGGTGTTTCATTTAAAACCATAAAGTGGACTAACGATGAGCTTAGTATATTTTGATCACATGGTACAAAGTTCACACTAGACACACTACATCACTGGAATCCATGTCGATAATAGTATTAATATTTGTAACCATAGAGGATTTTAATAATAATAAATAGTATGAAGATTGCTATGATTCAATATTAGTGGTTTTAGCGGACTAGATTTTGATTAAAGATGTTATTCATTCGAAAAATTTACATATGTGGCCGCATGAGGTACACTTAGTCCGAGAATTATTTTCAAACTATATATATAATAATTATATTTTTTTAAATAAAAAATAGATTTTAATCAATATCATCTGTTGGTGCGAGAAATCATTCGGCATCAGGATACTGGAGTAGATGATAAGATGGGCCTCCTGGGTGCACAACCTGTAAAAAAGTCCAAACCGAAGGTGGCTCTGGTAAGGATCCTTCGATACTCAAATCAAAATCTCATCCAACAGAAGGAAGAGCATGAGAGGCAGAGTGATTGCATACCTTTTTTAGGGGTCCTCTTTTGATCTCCTTTATAGTGGAGAGTTGGGGGTTCAGTGGCAAGTTAGTTGGCGTGATCCCATACGATCAGGATGTAATTTATTGGGCACAAGATTATCGCTCGATATTTTTAGGATGCAACGATTGTGGTTGCTTTATCGGTCCAGCGATAGCTGTTGCTTGATGGATGCTGTGTTTTGAATGGAGTTGCCAACTTGAGCACTGTGAAGGCGAGGAATGGTCGGCAACAGCTAGGGGTCGGTCACCTTGTGCCATCGTCAATATTTGCTCCACAATGCATGAATGGTCGGTCGATGAGGAGTCTTCAGTGATGGCTTGCGAGGGTCACCAAGTCACCGTTGACGAGCAAGGCTCTAGTCGGATGATTGTGGAGGACTAATCGATGAAAGATAACTTCCGACCTTAGATCGATGGAGAAACCAATGGCTGATCTTGAGTTGGCAAAAACTCCATTTGATGGATCTATTGGATGCAGGTATTTTGGGCTCTAGGTCTTTTCATGAATTCGGCCTGTATAAAATTTTTTTCCAACACATGCCTCCCTACTCTCAAGTCCGACTTCAATCAGACGAAGGGAGTATACCTATCATTTTAGGGCCGATGATGTGAAAAGGACTCTGAGACTGATGGGACGTGCATGATTTTTTGAAGCAGGAATGAGACGGCACCACTTAAGTCATCATGATGGAGTTAAATATCCATTACTTCACCATCTGTTTTTGAAATGTGACATCGATTTGCATAACTGATGGCAGTAACTGGCCGAATAGGAGAATGACATGTGTGCCACGTTCTTCGACTTGTTGGGAAAGAAATAATTCAATACCTGAGCATTATCTTCTCCTGATTATAAATAGGTGAAATACTTATCTTTTTCAATCACTCCCAGGTTTTTTGATTCCTTCACCCGTTGTTGTGGCCCTTAGAGCAAAAGACTTTCTTTTCTCCTTCTGGTGAAAGTCCCCAAAGAGGTTTCTGACGGTTCTGGTGATTGCTTCATCCTTTCCGTCTCCTTCCTTTACTCGTAGGTGGGTTTTCTTCTCTCATCCATCTATTCTTTCGCTCTTCCTTTCTTTCTTTAGACATCTTCCTCACCTTTTTACTTGAAAATGATGGAGCAGAACGAACTTGGTCCCAATAGTTATCGCTCTGTACTAAATCCAGATGATTGGAGTCGGATATGGATTTGGTACGGGATTCCTCCAGTTTTTGACATTGAGCTCCCTAGAGCCAATGAGTAGGTAGATAATCTGTCCTCCGATCGACTTGTTGTACATCGACTTGTTGTACATGAGGAGGCACTCTAGACGGGCTTAAGATTTTTTATTCATCTGTTCATCTTTGATCTCTTTCATTTTTACGGTTTATCCTTTTGTGCCGTTGCTCCAAACTCCTTTAGATTTGCTGTAGGCTTTTT
Source organism: Elaeis guineensis (assembly GCF_000442705.2). Classification (NCBI taxonomy): domain Eukaryota; kingdom Viridiplantae; phylum Streptophyta; class Magnoliopsida; order Arecales; family Arecaceae; genus Elaeis; species Elaeis guineensis. The sequence goes on from NC_025995.2 coordinate 1,027,348, forward strand.
GATTCTTTATTTTATAGTTAGCGTCTAGCCATCCGTTGATCTCTTTCGCTCTTTTTTTACCATCAAAAGATATCCTCATTCTAAGGATTGGTGGTATTTTTTCTCCCAAAGGGGTGTTTCATCTTGGATTAAGGGTGCTCCATCTTCTATTCATGATCGGAAGGTGCGATTTTTATTTATTTCTAGCTTCACAATCGAAGACTAGAACTTATCGAGCTAGGGTCGGTCAGAGGTTTCAGCATTTAAGATCCCAAAACTGAGGGTCGAGGAAGAAGGTCGCTTCAAGATCCTCAAAGACTTTGAGGCTCCCTCGATCGATGAGTTGGTATCCGACGAAGGACTTTTCAATGCTGGACTTAGCCAGGCTAACCTTAGGGGTGAGTGCTGCATCTATCCTCTCTATCCATCTTTGAGTTTTATGTCACTGACTTAGTTTAGCTGATTGCAGAAATGAGGCCAGAAGATATCATCAAGATGAAGCAGAACATTCCAAAGAAAAAGAAGGCTTCCACGTCCGAAGGTGCCTCTAAGAAGTCGATGATTCATCGAGGAAAGGGTGCAGATAAGCATAGCTCATCGGCCAAGGCCCCATCATCTTGGCCACCCCTTCTCCTATAAGTTCGACTCCATCAGTTGCGGTTTTGATCTCAGTGGCCGCTCCAATGCCGGCATCTCCTCCACCTATGGTCTCTCTGTCTGTTGCTCTGATGCCTCCTTGAAACACTAGGGGGTCAACCTTCTCCTGCTCAACCTCCTACCGCTGCCATTGGCCCAAGCGGTATGTGTTCTCCTCCTGGCGAGATGGACCAGATGCCTATGTCACCTCCATTCCTATGGATGTGACCTTCAATGACTAGAGAGTCATCAAGGAGCTGACCAAAAGGGTGATGCTTCCTTAGGAGATGAGGAGCATCAGCCACATAAACCTCAATGCTTGGCAGCAATTCTCTGTGACCACCGTTCATCAGGTGCCATTCTCATCTCTAGTCTCCTTTGGAATTTTTTTTCTTGTCTTTTTGCTGATCACATCTTTTCTGTAGGTTCTCCATTTTTTAATCGATGCCTTGAAGCATTCACGTAGGGAGGAGATGAATAGGATTTTACTTAGAGATGCCAGATCTAATGCAGTAGGGGTGCGAGAACAAACCAAAGTGGTCAAGGCGGAGGCCGATAAGCTGAGAGAGTCCCTCGAGAAAATTTCCATCAATCTCAAATGACGGGGGGAGGAGCTTTAATCGGCCAATGCAAAGCTCATCAAGGATGATCAAATGGTCGAGAAGCGAGCGGCAGAGGCCAGGGAGCAAATCACTGAGGTCAAACAGGAGGTTGAGGAAAGGATGGATGAGGCTCACCAATTGGTTGTGGAATCCCTTAAAGTTTTGGGGGATTTCAAGTGGGAGTTGGCTCGGACAGTCAACAGCTTCAAGGCATTGGAGAAATATCAAGATGCCCAGGTCGCATATGGTCAAGATTCCTTTAATATGACACATGGGATCGAACTTGAAGATGGCTGCTACCAGATCGCTGCCTGATTTCCTGACATTGATCTCTCCTTCTTGGATGAGGATGAGGATGAGGATGATGAGGAGGCCATGGGGGAAGCAGCTCCTTATGCTTCCATGACCAGTCCATTGAGAGCATCTTCGGGTCTCTGAGAAGCCATGCCTAATCCCTCTGACCCTCAAAGAGAGGTCGGAAACTGAAATCTATACTTTCTTCTCTTTTTTTTCTTATAAAGAAATAGTTGCTAATGAAATAATATTTTACCTTTTCTTTTTCTTTTTTTTTATTTGTCTAGCTTCGCTCGCATGCTCTCATCGAGTATATTTCTTTAGCTTCCATCATTGAGCCTTTGTTGGTGGAGCCTTTATCCAAGGCATCTGCAACAAAAATAAAGTCCTGCATAGGTGACCTTGAAAAAATCGTTAAGAAGCTAAATAAATAGGCTTCTGCTCAAAAGGAGCTGTCAAAGACCAAAAAAACTTTAGATGAGATCTTGACAGAAGCCAACCGACTAAGAATGATCAATCGTTGGAGCATCATGGCATATTCAACTGAGAAGGTCTGACTCGCTATCGAGTTTGGATGATTGTCGAAGCTTATCGAGGATACTGTTGAGAAATGTGTCTCAAAGCGAATCGTTAGATGATTGTGCTCATCTTGTAAACTGTATATAAATTTTTATTAACAAAAATTATTTGATATTTTCATTACAAATTGACCATCTTTGAACTCCTATATTATAATGAAGTCCTTAGGACTATATATATTAATCGACAAAGAAAGATTTGTCGTTAAGTCTTTAAAATTATTTATGATCAAATGATATACTATTACTAGGACAATAACAATATCAAGTGTAGGTCGTTGTGTGCCATATGAGTTGGTTGTCGTCTTAACTAAGGAGTGTGAAGATACTGTTATGGCATGCAAATAGAATGTAGAAGTACATTCGGATCGAACGTAACTATGTGCCAAGCACTCTGCTGTCAAGAGTAGCTTGTGAAGGATATGGATATAAGTATCCCTCTGATTTGAGACCACTATAGTGACTTGTAAGCAACTCACTGTAGTTTAGTATCAGACTATCTGAGTTTTTAACTTAGTAACGGAAGGATACTAGATGCAGTCAAGTACTTATCAAGTCGGTGTATGAGTCAAGATGGAATTGATCCCTCTGAATTGATAGGAGATATGCATCAGTGTATTTCAATTTAGCAAAATCTTGACCAGGATAATCCATGAGATAGATTTGAAAGGTTGAAATATAATGTGATCAACTTAATTAGGGTTGACAGTTAAACTCTAAGTCACCTTAAGCATTTGGGTCAAAGAGATGAATTATACAGTAATCATACGTCAGTAAGTTCTAGAAGGTTGCTTTGCAACACTTCGATCCATCCGATCGTCGGGTCATCATTGCTAGATGGTTACATCGATTGATATAGAAAGTTGTTCCTATACTACCGGCTTAGATTCAGACCTCTGAGATTACACGCATTAGAAGATTTGGTCAGATCTGATGGCTGAAGAGTCCAATTGGATTGTGACTCCGGTGAAGAGTCCTATTTGGATTGGGACTCTATGGGAGAGTCCCATTGGGACTGAGACTCTACCATTTATAGAGAATTAATTAGTAATTAGATTATTAATTAACTCAATGTGATTGAGTAAAGAGCTTTGGAATAAGTCTAATTGAGTTAGATTCAGTTAGACTAAGATTGGGATTGATATGATCAAACTCGATTATAAAAAAAATTTGATCCTAATTTGATTAAGATTTGGACTTGGCTAATTCTTAATTAGGTTGATAATTTGATGAGATATTTAGATTTTTAATTGGATTAGGTTCATTTCTATCGATTGTTTTGATCCAAATTTGATTTGGATTAGAATTGAATTAGAAATGAAGAGTCCAAGTCAGACTAGGACTCTATCCTTATCTTTTGCGCCACATATGGATCCATACCAATTTCTCCACACCTAATTGGATTTGGGTTGTGATTTTTGGTATAATAAGAGAGAATCCAATAAGGGTGGATGGCTATAGATGATGAGTTATAATATTATCTCTTGACTAATTCAAATGCGATCCGAATTAGAGATAAGATGCAGACTAGGAAAGAGATTTTTCATATATGGTATATTGTTGGAGTCATATTATTTTTTTTTATTTTTCTTGAGAAATTATTTAGCATGTGAGACTCTAAATTTCTTCTCCATATCTTAATAATTTTTTTAAAATTTTTAGGGATGTCAAAAAGGGGTTTTGGTATTAATTCATGGCATCCTTTCTTGGAAAGTCCTAATTCCTAGTCTATAAAAAGGAGACCCCTCTCTTGGACATCCCATGATCAATTTTTTTATAGATTTTTTATTTTTTGAACCTCTTCTCCTCCTCCTCTCTTTCTCCTCCAGATCTCCTATCACTTTGGAGTGTCCAAGATACTTGTAGAAGAAGGAAGAGGTCAGCTGTCAAAGTTGTTCGCAGACTAGCATCTCTAAGCCCCTGATCTAAGCCAGTCTTCGCGTGAATTTTTTTATAGAGGCAAGATGACTTCGTGTGGCTGTGAGCAACCTAAGGAATACTCTCTCCAATCATTGGATTAGAGGAGATCAAGATCAAAATTTATTTGATAACGATCTCTAACTTATTTTGATTCCTATGATAGATCTAATAGTTAGATCTAGAATTTCAGCATCAATGAGATCGATGTGATTTTTATTTTCAAATATAAGACATATATTTTTTATATCAAAAATTTTGATATGGTAGTTTAAGATTAGATCTTATACATGTAATTAGAATTAAATTATTTAATTTATTATTTTTATTGCACAAAATTTTTTTTAATTGCATGTACTGCACTATCATAATTTTTTTTTAACTGATATCAGAGCAAGGTTATTTTTTATATGAATTAATATGACTTTAGATCTAATTTTTTATTATTAGATATGATTATTTATGATTTATATTAGATCTAAATTAGTTTATTTTCAGATCTGATTGTTATTTATTTAGATTAGATGTTCTGAGTAGCAAAATACTCGGATTAGATAATCATCAGGCCATCCGGTCATAGGAGCAAGTAGGATTTCATAACCCTCTCTTCCCATTCAATGGAGTGCTCTTCATGGCATGTAAGGATGCTACTGTGAGGTCCCATGAAGAAGAAAGTGAAAAGAAAAAATTTACCTTCTTGCAAAATCTTAGATCTTGAAACCCTAGGTGTTGTATGTGATGCGAGTTGCGAAGATAGTTAGTTACATCTAATCTTGTTTAGTCAAAATTATTTTGATCTAAAATCATAAAAAATTTAGATTTGATCTAAAAGATTTTATGACTTGATGTAAAAAATTTATATAAAAAATTATTTTCAAAATCTTAACCATGTTGATGCAAAACTTAATTGAGAGTTAAGTATCAAGCTGATTGGATCTAGAATTGTGATTTAGATCTAATGACATTGCATAAAATATAGGACATGGGTTAGCTCAAATCAGATCTTTCTCTTTAATTGGGTTAGACCTAAGGTTAGAATCAAAGAATTGATTGATCATGTAGAGAAATTGATTAAGTCTAACCAAATATTGAATTAGATTAATCAAGATTTCTCTAGTACAATAGTTGTAGATGGTCAAGTCCATATCTTTGATTAGACCAAATGGATCTTGATTGTGGCTCAGTGGTTGAACCCAAATTATTAGGTTGATCAAATCAAAACTAGTTAATCAATTAGTGTTTAAGATAAGTTTGGCATTTCGATCGGTATTTTTTAATTGAGAGTGACTTATCTGACCATTTCGATGGTGTCTAAGACAAGCTGAGCAGACCCTCCCACCGATCTCATTTATCTGGCCAATTTGGTGAACTAGATTTTGATTAGATTGCTAAGTGATTCAAGTTAGCCCATGCCATTAAGGTTGATCAGTGTGACTGATCTAGGTGCCAGTTCAATCAGCATGACCTAACTCGATTTAGTAACTTGGTGAAGTCAGTGGGAGGATTATAGTCTACTGATTGATCTTTTCTTCTCTTCTCTCTTTTCTAAATCGATTAAATCTTCTAAATTATTAGGTCCTTAAAATGAGCTGGTTATGGTGATAACTAGATCATAACCTTCCAATAAGGTGAGTAATAATGGGTTCATTATTTCTGATTGACATTGTAGGCACTATCCGTCTGATATTCTCTCTGAATGATAGAATTATCATTCATCATATGATGACTCTGATGAACTATCTGATGATGGTTGGGTTGATCAAACCATCCTCGAGCCTGATCACTCATTAGGTAGAATCACTGAATAGGTTCATGTTAATGGTTTGACCTAACCGAAACTTTCAGTGGAGACCCATCACCTACTGAAATAAAATCTGAGGCTAAATTAAATACTAGAAGTTGTTTGGAGAAACAATTGGATGAGAACCTACCCATAGGTGCATATGGGTTGACCAAGCCATCTTCGGACCTATATGTAGTTTGTGTGAATTTTAGTACCTGCTAAGAAATTAAGGTAACTCCTCGAATTAGAGGTAGAGGCTATCAATTTGTATAAAATAGTGGAAGGATCTTTAGACTAAAGTCCAAGTCTTTAGGATTAATAAATTCATATACTAATTAGGTTATGGATTTTTCTTGTATATGCAGATATAGCCTCAAACTTGTCACTCTAATCACTGTTGGACAGTGAGAAGCTTATCGGATTAAATTTTGATAATTGGTATCGAAAGTTAAAGATTCTCCTAGAGCACGAGCGGATCCTTTATGTGATAATTGATCCAGCACTTAAGGAGCCTACTCCTAACGCCCGAGGAACGGTCTGAGATACTTATTTGAAATGGCTCAATGACTGCACTACGGTTCATTGCATCACGTGGGCCTCCATGAATGATGAGTTTAGTCAGAAGTTTGAAGAAGCTCAGTCAGAGAAAATACTTCAAGTGTTGAGGAATTTCTTTGGTACTCCTGACAACGTTGAGCGGCACAAGACTAGTTGTGCCGTTTTCAATATCCGGATGAGGGAGGGTGTATTTGTTACCGATCATGTATTGTACATGATAGAGAAGATTGAAAAATTGAGCAAACTCGGCTTCCCTTTGCATGAATGGCTGGGGAAAGATGCAATCCTGAACTCTCTACCCAAGTCCTACCCATCGTTCCTCAGTCATTTCAGAATGACGAAGCCTGTAGTCAACTACCATGGTTTGTTGGGGTTACTACAGACTTTTGAGAAAGATCACCAGCTCCATAAGGAGACAGTGAATTTAGTGAGAGGATCTTCTTCGGATAATCATCATCCCTTTAAGAAAAGAAAAAAGTAGAAGAATAAGAAGGTGCCCGGTGCTGGGAGTCAGTCCCAGAAATTCAAGTTTAAAACTGATCAAAGTCAGGCAGAGTGCTTCTTTTGCAAGAAGCAAGGTCACTGGAAGAGGAATTATCCTTAGTATATCGCTTCTCTTGACCCGAACAGGCCAAAGAAGAAGAAGCAATCATTTGCTGGACAAGATACTTATGTGATAATACCTTGTAACTTTTTTCTTATAGATATAATGACCTAGGTATTGGATACTGGAAGCCTTATTCATATTTGTAATTCGTTGTAGGATCTTCAGGTCATTAGGAGATTTGGAGAAGGCAAGAGATTCCTGAATATTAGAGATGAAAAATCAGTTCCAGTTCTAGCTTTAGGAATCATCAAGCTTGTATTTGAGTCTCAGTATATTGTTCTTAATGAGTGTCATTACTATCTTAGTTTTCTTTTAAATATTATTTCTGCAGATTTTTTGGCCAATTCAAATTATGAAATATCAATAAAAAAAATTTTGTGATATCATTTTAAATGGTATTACAATTTTATGTGGACAGTTGAAGAATAGTATCTATATTGTATCTAGGCCTAATATAATGTACATTTCAAATAAACATCCTAGAATAGATGATCTCACAGATGCCTACCTTTGGCATTGTAGGCTAGGTCATATCAACAAGAACAGGATAAACAGGTTGGCTCAAGAAGAAATTTTTGATAAATATAATTATGAATCGTTACCTACCTGTGAGTCTTGTTTGCTTGGAAAGATGACCAAGTCACTTTTTATTGAAAAAGATGAACGAGCCAGTGATGTGCTGGGTCTGATACATATCGATATATGTGGACCCATGAGCACATGTGCCAGAGGAGGGTATAGCTACTTCATCATGTTCACAGATGATCTATCTAGGTATGGGTACATCTACTTGATGAAACACAAGTCCGAATCGTTTGAAATATTTAAATGGTTCCATAATGAAGTAGAGAAACAAACTGAAAAAAGTATTAAAATTCTTCGATCTAATCAAGGAGGTAAATACCTTTTCAGTGAATTTTTGATATATCTAGGAAAGAATGGGATTCTCTCCCAATGGATCCCTCTAGAGACACCATAGGATAATAGCATCTCAAAAAGGAGGAATCGAATCTTGTTGGATATGGTTCGGTCCATGATAGGGTTTGCAACTCTGTCGATCTTCTTTTGGGGATATGCACTTGAAACAGCCTATTTTATGCTCAATAATATTTCAAATAAGTCAGTTAGTAAGATACCATATGAGATATGGTCAGGACGTAGGCCGAACCTCTCTTACTTAAGGGTCTGGGGGTGTCCAGCTTATGTTAAACGATTACAAACTGATAAGCTCAGTCCTAAGTTTGATAAGCGTAATTTCATAGGGTACCCCAAGAAAATGAGGGGATATTACTTTTACCTACCTATTGAACAAAAGGTATTTGTTAGTAGTAAGGCACAATTTTTGAAAAAGGAATTCCTTAGTAAAGAAATAAGTACCTCTAAAATCAAGCTTGACGAAGTTCGACAGGTAGAAGAACTGACACCAATGATTGAATCTGAACCAAATTTGATGAGATCAAACCTAGAGCCCAATTAACAAACATCCTTAAGGCGATCCGATAGAGTACCGCATCAGCCGGACAGATACTTAGGTTTCTTGGTCCGAAACGGAGATCCTGTTGAACTCGATGAGAATGATGAGGATCCGATCAACTATATGGATGCAATATAGAAATCCAACTCTGATAAATGGCTTGAAGCCATGAGATCCAAAATGAAGTCCATGAAGGTCAATAATGTATGGACATTAGTTGACCCACCTAAAGGGGTAAAGCCCATAGGGTGTAAGTGGATCTTCAAGAGGAAGAGGGGCGCAGACGGAAAGGTAGAGACCTATAAAGCCCATTTGATTGCTAAGGATTATCATCAACATTATGGTATTGACTATGACAAGATATTTTCTTCTGTGGCAATGCTCAAATCTATTCGAATCATGCTTGCGATAGCATCATATTTGGACTATGAAGTCTGGCAAATGGATGTGAAGACAGCTTTTCTAAATGGAGAGCTGAACGAAGAGGTATATATGATACAACCTGAAGGGTTCATATCCACAGATGAGTTCAAGATGTGCAAGCTTCAGAGATCCATTTATGGATTGAAGCAAGCATCTCGGAGTTGAAACATACATTTTGATAAGATGATCAGAATGTTTGGCTTCATTAGGAATGGAGAGGAACCCTGCATATATAAGTGGGCAAATGATTCGATAATTATATCTCTTGTATTGTATGTGGATGACATTCTCTTAATCGAGAATGATGTCGCTGCATTATAGAGAATAAAAGTGTGGTTGTCGTCACAATTCTCCATGAAGGATCTGAGAGAAGCAGCCTACATTCTAGGGATGAAGATCTATAGAGATAGATCTAAGAGGCTATTCGGGCTCCTCCAATCCACATACATAGATACTATGCTGAAACAGTTCAGCATGAAAAATTTCAAGAAAGGCTATCTTTCGATAGGCCAAAGAATTTTTCTTTCGAAAGGAGATTGTCTGACAACTCCTCAAAAGAGAGGGCATATGAGTAGAGTTCCATTTGCTTCGATAGTCTGATCCAGGAGAAAACCACTGGAAGGTTATAAAGACCATTCTTAAGTATTTAAGAAAACTAAGAACCTGTGGCTTGTGTATGGTGAAACTGACTTGAAACTTGTGGGATTCAATGACTCCAGCTTTCAGTTAGACCATGATGATAGTAAGAGTGTGTCAGATTATATTTTTATCCTAAATGGTGGAGCCATCTGTTAAAAAAATTTGAAGCAGAATACTATGACAGACTTTGATTGCGAAGCAGAGTATATCGTGACATTCGATGTTGCGAAGGAAGCTGTATGGTTGCAGAAGTTCATCGGTGAGCTCGGAGTGGCATCCTCTATTGATGGCCCTGTCTTGTTATACTGTGATAATACTGGAGCCATTGCTCAAGCCAAGGAGCCGAGATCTCATCAGCGCATCAAACATATTCTACGCTGTTATCACCTTATTCAGGAGATTGTGGATCAAGGTGACGTCGACCTTCAGAAGATCGATAGAAGGGAGAACCTGGCCGACCCATTTACTAAAGCTCTCAAAATCAAAGAGTTTGATGATCACAAATCGAAGATGGTTATACGATACTGTACTGATTAACTTTAGTTCAAGTGAGAGTTATTGAAAAATGTATCCCAAAATTAATTATTAGACGATTGTGCTATCTTGTAAACTGTATATAAATTTTTATTAATAAAAGTTATTTGATATTTTCTTTACAAATTGACCATCTTTGAACTCCTATATTGTAATGAAGTCCTTTGGACTATATATATTAATTGACAAAAGAAGATTTATCGTTAAGTCCTTAAAATTGTTCGTGCCCAAATGATACGCTTGTTGCCCAGCTATGCAACCCAAAAGGAGGGGTGAATTAGAATTTTGAAATTTTAAAGTTAAATTTAGAACCACAAGGATTAAGTAATAATAAGCAAGTTATATGTAGTAAGTGATTTAAGTAAGGTGTAGAAATAAGATGCAAGCATGCAAAAAAAAAACATAGAAAGAGAGAAAGTAGGCACAATACAAACAATCAAGATTTATAGTGGTTCAGTGCCAACCTTATACCTACATCCATTTTTCAAGCTCCTACTTGAGAATTTAAATCCACTAAAATGTATTCAACAAGAATACAACATCGGTACCTCTGACTCTAGCTATCCTAAGCTAGAACACTTATTTTTCAGGTACAAGCCAATCCAATACAATCCGATTCAAGGTTCGGACTAACCTTTTCAAGTTTTGGAATCCTTCCAAAATAAAAGATCAAGACAAAAATAGAGTATGAGAGTTAATCACATGAAAATACAAGTTTAGCTCCTTTAATGAGCAAATAAAATTTTAAATACACTTTACACAACAAGGAAGAAGCTTTTCTGATTTTTTTCAAAATTATTGAGGACTTGAATGAGCTCTTGAGAGGTTTGTGAACTTGAAATGAAAGCTTCTTTTGCTTGAAGAGTATTTTTTTCTCAGGGCTGAAATTGATGCTTGAAAACTTATTCTTTTTTCCTCCTTTAAGTGCCTTTATATCTTCAATGGATGCTAAAGAGTGATCTGGGCAGGATTAGAGCCGTTGGAGTGTATTAAATATACATTAAATACGATCAAAATGAGCTGAAAAACTAGCCATTATGAAAATTTTCCGTCACAGGGGTCGACTCATAGGGTCGACCTCTACACAGGAGTCGACTCATAGGGTCGACCTATGTGGCATAGAACAGAAGGTCACTGTTCTGTATCTTTGGCCTGCACAGCAACAAAGATCAACTCATAGGGTTGTCCCCTTTAGGTGTGCCAGCCAAAAATAGCATGTCGTTCAGCCCCTTTTGATAGGAGTCGACTCATAGGGTCGACTCTTTTCTTTAAACTTAATTTTCTCTCAAAATATATTTTTAAAAAATATGAAATTGCCTCCAATAGATCATAAATCTTCTATTCTTGCTTTTGAGGCTTTTGAATCAAAACTTGATAAAATTATGATTTTGTCTCTGAAATATAATAAATTTTTTTTCGAACCAAAATTATTAGTAACCCCCTCAAATATTTTATAATCATCAAAATCAATTCATAGAGCAACAATCTCTCCCTTTTTGATGATGATAAAATACTTGAGCAAAAGTAAAATATAACATATATAAAGCATTGATTAAGAATTTTAAATTTATGAAGATGCATCACTTAAATATTATAGTCAATTATTTGAATAAAATGCATTATTAGTAGTTTGAAGATTAGTTTGAAAATTACTTATAAGATTATTTTCTTTGACAAATTTGCTTATTGTCCGATTTTATTTCTCTACTCTTCTTTTTTGACAACATCAATTAAGATCTTAAGAAATTTTTAAAGAAAAATGAAAAAGACTCTCCCTCACTATAGCAATCATAAAGGATAATTTAATTTGCTCATGTAGAAGATATTGCCATTCATAATATTTCATAGCACATATATGAGGTATTTTTCATATCACATAATTAAGACATTTCAATTGATGCCATTCATAAAAAATCAATCCAAATGACATTCATAGAAGTTAAAAGCATATATATATCCAAAATATGACTGAAGAGTAATCAGATACATAAGGATCACAATACATAAGAGTTAAGTCAAAATACATAAGCCATGCAAAGATCATGGATAACAAAAAAAAATACAACGATCCATGAGTCATCAGCCAACAAATACAAAGGCCATAAGTTAGATCCTAGACATAAAAGACTAACTATGCTAGATCTAATAAATATCATGGTTAGAGGCGACAGAATCAGAAGAGTCAGAGATATGATGAGAAGACTCAGGATCAAAATCACGGGCACGTCCTCGACCATGTCTGCCTTGGCCACAGGTAGAAGTATCGACACGAGCAGAAGGGCGAGAAGGTCCTGGAGCCTGAGAAGATATGGGCTGTGCTAGGAGAGCAAGTCTGATGGTGTCCAATTGTTCCAAAGCTCTCATCAAGGACTGCATCAGGATACTAATCTGAGTAGAGACAGTCTAACTGGAGCCCCTGATCTTCCTCCTCAAAAAATCAAAGCCACTCTGCAAAATGCCTCGAAGCCTAACTACCTCTGCAGATAGGTCGGAGACCTCCACGATGTTCTCTTGCGGTTGGGATAGGCTAAGGCTAATACCTACCTCTGCAAATCCAAAACTCTGCCTGTCAGTCTCAGAATATATCCCTTAAGCTCCTCAATACGTGTGGACTGAGCTGTAAGCATATGAAAGACAGTAGAGATATGAGGGATCAAGGTTTGATCTGAAATCGCCTGAGATGTCATCCTCTGAGTAAGACCTGAGGTGGCAAACTACTGAGATAAAATGGAGGCAACACGTTAAGATATCAACTCAATCTGATCGTGTGCAAGTCTGATCTCTGAAGGATCTACTCTGCTTCCAGATTATGGTACAGAAACATACCTCCTCACAAACTCTGAGGGACCAGCCTCGTGATCAGACATGAACTGAATATTAGGAGATGCTCTGTGATCACGAGAAGGTGAAGATGGTCCCTCCTCTGCTCTCTCCTCAACATCTTTCGACCAACCGCCATCAATCTTTAAAAAACCCATGCGATGCAGTGTTTGACGGTTGATGGTGTCAGAATGTGACAATCTGGTAACTGCCTTTTCCTTAAAATAGACTCCGAACCTCCTAAAGATCAGGGTGAGTGCCATACCATAAGGCAAGTGAGCCTTAGACCTATTCAGGGTCTCCCTAATGGCCTCAAACATCAAAACAGGAAGGTTCAAGGGGGTATCGGTGATCACATGATATATGATGCAAATATCTCTACCAGATAAGAGGTCATGCTTGCCACTCCTAGGGATAAAAAGTTTGGTAACCATGTGATGCAAAAGTCTCATCTCTACTGAAAGAATCCTTGCTTCTAATTTATTTAAATTTTCAGTAAAAGTTCTTCCTAAAATAATACTTATTCCTTTTTCTTTGATTGGAAGCTCTATATGAGTATAACCTTCACAAAGCAAGTGCAAGATTTGTCCCAAATGCAATAGATTAAGAACAATATCAACACCTTTCACTAAAGATTTTACTGTTCCATTGCAGTAACTTAAATTCAAATAAAACTTTCTGACCAAATCAACATAAGTATTTTTCTTCAACAAATAGTAAAACATCCATCCTTGATTTTTAATTTTTGATCCAATAGAGAATCCTTCTTTTTCAAAAAATTTAAAATCTATGTTCTTTTCAGATTTCACTTTTTGATTGGAGAGAGGTACCTTACTTGGACTGAGTGGAGACTATGAGGAAGCTGGAGCAGAATCTGAAACTGAGGTTGGAGCAGGAGAAGGCTCGGCTGTCATTCTTTTTCTACTCACATTCTCCTCTAACCAATGAACAGACTTTCTTCTCTGTGGTAGCTTCAGTTTGGGAGCCATTTCGAACAACAGAGACTTGCAAACAGCTTATGAGACCTAATGAGAGATAGAGTGGAAAGAATTTTAAAGAAAAAATAAGGATTTTTTTTTTTTGGGAGATGGACCGTCGGTTTGGAGACAAAGATTTTTTAAGCTAGGATAAGCTTGATTCGCCCAAACGAGGAAGAGAAGGAAAAGAGATTTAGTTTTTAAGAGGGTGATTTGAATGGGGACAACCGATGGGAAGAGAGATTTCAAGAGATTTTTGTAGTTAAGAGAGTGGAGAGGGAGGAGATTTTTGTTCGGTGGGATGAGGAAGACGAAAGGCAAAGGGTCAGCTCATTTACAAAAGGAGATTTTTCAATAAAATAGAGCGTCCGATGGATTTTAATGAAAATTATAAGTTTACCCTAGAGTCGACCCTATGGATCGACTCATAGCTAGAAAAATAAAAAAAATGATGAAAAAATTTTGAAAAAAAAATTGAAACTTGAGAGAAGGGTATCTATTTAAGAGATTGATCAAATGAAGGATAGTTTTGAGCTTTCAAGAAAGGAGAGGAGAATTAAGCTCAAAATTTGGTTCAATAAATTTTTAGCAAAAAGAACTTGGAATCAGAAAGATACTTAAGCTGGTGGATCAAGAATTCCTAGTTCTCTCCTAATTTCATAAAATCTATCTTCACTTAAGGCCTTGGTAAAGATGTCAATCAATTATTTTTCAGTACAAATATAATCAAGAATTATATTATTATTTTAGATATGTTCTCTTATGAAATGATGTCTAATTTCAATATCCTTTGATCTAGAATGCTGAATTGGATTTTTAGTTAGATTAATAGCACTAGTGTTATCACATCTTATGGGAGTTTCATTGAGCTTGATGCCAAAGTCCTCAAGTTGTTGCTTAATCCATAAGATTTGAGTACAGCAACTTCCGACTGTATTGTATTCAGCCTCGGTCGTAGACAGTGTCACCGAATTTTACTTCTTGCTAAATCAAGATTAAGTTAACTCCAAAAAATTGACAAGTTTTACTAGTACTTTTTCTATCTAATCTACATCCAACAAAATCGGCATCTGAATATCCTATTAAGTCAGTTGATGAGTCCTTAGAATATCATAATCCTAGAATTTGTGTACCTTTTAAATATTTAAGAATTTTTTTAACTGTATTTAAATGTGATTCTTTTGGATTTGATTGAAAGCATGCACATAGACAAATACTAAACATAATTTCTGGTCTACTAGCAGTTAAATACAATAAAGAACCAATCATGCCTCTATAATATTTTGAGTCTACATTTTTACCTCCTTCATCCTTGTCAAGCTTACATGATGGGCTCATGGGGGTACCAATTGCTTTGGAGCCCTCCATTCCAAATCTTTTGAGTAGTTCTCTTATATACTTGCTTTGGATGATGGAGATCTCTTCTTTTATTTATTTGATTTGGAGTTTGAGGAAGAATGTAAGTTCTCCCATCATGCTCATCTCGAACTCTCCCTGCATGAGCTTAGCGAAATCTTGACAAAAAATTTTATTAGTAGATCCAAATATAATATTATCAACGTATATTTGTATAACTAAGATATCATCATGATTTTTTTTAATGAAAAGGATTGTATCTACATTTTCTCTTGAAAAATTATTATCAAGTAAGAATTTACTTAACCTTTCATACTAAGCCCTAGGAGCTTGTTTTAAACTATATAATACTTTGTTTAATTTGAAAACATGATTAGAAAAAGCATGATTTTCAAAACCAGGTGGTTGTTGTACATATACTTCTTCAGCAATATAACCATTTAGAAAAGTACTTTTGACATTCATTTGGAATAACTTAAAATTCATAAAGCATACATATGCAAGTAAAAGGCTAATTGCCTCTAATCTAGCAACAGGTGTAAAGGTCTCATTAAAATTAATTTTCTCTTCTTGATTATAATTTTTTGCAACCAATCTTGCTTTATTCCTAATTACATTTTCATGTTCATCCAATTTATTCCTATATATCCATTTTGTGCCAATTACTGGATAATTTTTAGGTCTTGATACTAAAGTCCATACATTATTTCTTTCAAATTGATTAAGTTTCTCTTACATTGTATTTATCTAATTATAATCTTTTTCAGCTTCATCTATGATTTTAGGTTCAAAATGAGAAACAAATACAAAATGATTGTATATATCTCTAAGTGAAGAACGGGTTCTAACTCTATGTATAGGATCATCAATGATTAGTTTCTTGGGATGATTGTGATCATACTTTCATTTTTTGGATAGATCATTTGTACCTTGAGATTGTTCTTGTTGTTCTTCACCTTCATCCTCTTGTTTGTTATCATGTTCTTCTTCATTTTGAATTGTTGAGTCTTTTAGGGTGAGCTCCTTCATCCCTTCTATAAGAGCATCTGCATCATCAATACCTTCACTCTTTCTTGAAAGAAGATTATTAGTCTCATCAAAAATAATATTTATTGACTCCTCTACTACTAAAGTTCTTTTGTTGAAAACTTTAAAAGCTTTGCTAGAAGAGGAGTAACCAAGAAAAATAGCTTCATCGAATTTTGCATCAAACTTTCCTAATCTCTCTTTACCATTATTCAAAACAAAACATCAGCAACCAAAAATATGAAAAAATATATTGTTTGGTTTTCTTCCTTTCCAAAGCTCATAGGGTATTTTCTTTAGAATTAGTCTAATTAAGGTACAGTTTAAAATATAATATGCCGTGTTAATTGCTTTCGTCCAAAAATATCTTGGGAGGTTGCTTTTACATAGCATGGTACGGACCATTTCTTCAAGTGTTCTATTTTTTTTTCTACTACCTCATTTTGTTGGGGCGTCCTAGGTGCTAAAAAATTATGGTCAATGCCTTTTTCATCATAAAATTTTTTAAAATCTTGATTTTCAAATTCGATTCCATAATCACTTTGAATATTTTCAATTAAAAAAATTTTTTCATTTGTAACTCATCGATAAAATTTTGAGAACACCTAAAAAATTTCATCCTTATGTGCCAAAAAGAAAACTCATGTAAAATGAGAGAAATCATCAATAATTATAAAGCCATATTGTTTTCTACTTAAACTAGTAGTTCTAGTAGGTCCAAATAAATCCATGTGCAATAATTCTAATGGCCTAAAAGTTGAAATAATATTTTTAGATTTGAATGAAACTTTTGTTTGTTTACCTAGTTGGTATGCATCATAAATTTTATCCTTTTCAAAATTCAATTTAGGTAAACCGGTAACCAATTCCTTTTTGATAAGTTTTGAAAGTGAATGCATGCTAATATGTGCAAGCCTACGGTGTCAAAGCTAACTAGTCTTATTAATTTTGATATTCAAGGCTACTAGGCATTGCATGTTTATCTTGAAAAGATCATTCAAATCTACTATATAAATATTACCATGTCTATGCCCAATAAATTTAATACCTTCATCATTGGGACTAGTTACTATGCATAATGAAGATTCAAACATAATTTTGTATCCTTTATCACAGAATTGACTAATACTTAATAGATTATGTTTCAAACCATCTACTAATAAAATATTTTCAATATACTTGGAGGGAGTGATACTAATATTACCTATACCGATGATCTTTCCTTTACTATTGTCTCCAAAGGTGACCATCCCTCCATCTTTTGCATCAAGTGTGATGAATTGAAATTCATCACTGATCATGTGTCTTGAGCACCCACTATCAAGATACTATTTTCGATTTATTCCTTAGGATGCAAGACACACCTACATGTAAAAATCAAATTTTGACTTTAGGTACCCAAGTTTTCTTGGGTCCTATTTGGTTAGTCACATTGGTTCCTTTTGGAACTCATATTTTTCTCACATTTGAATTTTCAGATTTGTTAGAGAAACATGTATAGGATTTGTGTCTTACTTTATCGCATTTAAAGTAATTAATATTTGAAAATTTATTGCTTGATGAGTTCACATAGATGTTTTTCAAAAATTTTTATTTTTTTAAAGGGTTGTAGCCAAAACTGGCTTTATCATAAACGGCCTTTTGATTATCAAGTATCATTTGAAGTTTAGTTGAACTAAGAGTGAACTTTTCTACCATAGATTTTAACTTAGCAATTTTATTTTTTAAGTTTAGATTTTTTTGTGTCAAGATCAATTTTTCATTTGAAATAATTTTATTTTCTTTTAGTAAAGATTGATTCTTTGATTTCAATTCTTTGTTCTTTACCCCTAACCTCTTAAGATCATCAACTAGATTATAAAATGCTTCTTAAAGTTCTTCAAAAGTAAAGTCATCAGGAGTTTCAGTATTTACCTCATTTTTATGTACCATAAGGCACAAGTTGGCTTGCTTATGTGAATCTTCTTCTTCGGAGCTTGACTCATCACTGTCACTCCATGTAGCCATCATAGCTTTTTTCTTGTACTTCTTGAGGCCCTTCTTAAGTTGTGGACAGTCGGATCTAAAGTGCCCAGACTTCTTACATTCATAGCAAATAAGGGGCTGCTCCTTATCCTTCTCCTTGCTATGCTCCCTTTTTGTAGGTGGCCTCTTCCTCATCCCTTATTTTTTTTCTTCAAAAATCTTTTAAACTTTCTAGTGTTGAGGATTATTTCTTCATTTTCTGTTTCATCAGATTCCTCATCGAGTTGAATAGTGGATTTGAGGGCAATTATCCTCTTCTTCTTGACATCTTCTTCTTGATGTTGTTTCATGCTTAGCTCATGTGTCATTAGCGATCCTAGAACCTCCTCCAAGGGTAAGACATTCAGATCTTTGGCTTCTTAGATTGCGGTCATTTTGGCCTCCCAAGTCCTTGGTAAAGACCTAAGAATCTTTCTCACAAGATCACTATTAGAATAAGACTTACCAAGACTTTTTAGACCATTAATAATATCCGTAAAGCGAGTAAATATTTCAGTTATTGATTCATTATGTTCCATTTTAAAGAGTTCATATTTGTGCACAAACATATTAATTTTTAATTTTTTAACTTGATTAGTGCCTTCATGAGTTACTTCTAACCTATCCCATATTTTTTTAGCTGACATGCATGCTGAAATACGATTAAACTTATTAGCATCTAAAGCACAATATAAAATATTCATGACTTCAGCATTGAGTTGAGCCATTTTTTTGTCAACCTCATCCTATCTTCTTTCAGATTTGGTTGATTCTATACCATCAATTATCTTAGTGGGTATGTGTGGTCCATTAACTATGATACTCTATATATCATAGTCAAGTGCTTGGATAAAAATTTTCATCCGAGCTTTCCAATAGATATAGTTTGATCCATTGAAAAGTGGAGGTCGGTTTGTGGACTGCCCTTCGGCTAGTGAAGCACCAACTTGAGTTGCCATAGATCTTTAGCTCTTTGATTGTTAAATCAAAGTAGGACTAGAGCACCATACTCTGATACCACTTGTTGTCCAGCTATGCAACCCAAGAGGAGGGGTGAATTAGAATTTTAAAATTTTAAAGTTAAATTTAGAATCACAAGGATTAAGTAATAATAAGCAAGTTATATGTAGTAAGTGATTTAAGCAAGATGTAGAAATGAGATGCAAGCATGCAAAAAAAAAAACTTAGAAAGAGAACAAGTAGGTACAACACAAACAATCAAGATTTATAGTGGTTCGGTGCCAATCTTGCACCTACATCCACTCCCCAAGCTCCTACTTGAGAATTTAAATCTATTAAAATATATTTAACAAGAATACAACGTCAGTACCTCCGACTCTAGCTATCTCAAGCTAGAACACTTATTTTTTGGGTACAAACTAATCCAATACAATCTGATTCAAGGTTCAGACTAACCTTTCCAAGTTTTGGATCCCTTCTAAAATAAAAGATCTAGACAAAAATAGAGTATGAGAGTTAATCATATGAAAATACAAGTTTAGCTCCTTTAATGAGCAAATAAAACTTTAAATACACTTTACACAATAAGGAAGAAGCTTTTCTGATTTTTTTCAAAGTTGTTGAAGACTTGAATGAGCTCTTGAGAGGTTGGTGAACTTGAAATAAAAGCTTCTTTTGCTTGAAGAGTGCTTTTTCCTTAGGACTGAAATGAATACTTAAAAACTTATTCTTTTTCCCTCATTCAAGTGCCTTTATATCTTCAATGGATACTAAAGAGTGATCTAGACAGGATTAGAGCCATTGGAGTGCATTAAATGTGCATTAAATACGGTCAAAATGAGCTAAAAAATTAATCGTTATGAAAATTTTCTATCACAGGGGTCGATTCATTGGGTCGACCTCTGTGGCGTAAAGCAGAAGGTCACTGTTCTGTATCTTTGGCCCATACAATAATAGAGATCGACTCATAGGATCGTCCCCTTTGGATGTGCCAGTCAAAAATAGCATGCCGTTGAGCCTCTTTTGACAGGAGTTCACTCATAGGGTTGACTCTATTCTTTAAACTTGATTTTTTCTCAAAATATATATCCAAAAAAATATGAAATTACCTCCAATAGATCATAAATCTTCTGCTCTTGCTCTTGAGGCTTTCGAATCAAAACTTGATAAAATTATGATTTTACTCCTGAAATACAATAAATATTTTTTCAAGTCAAAATCATTAGTAACCCCCTCAAATATTTTGTAATCATCAAAATCAATTCATGGAGCAACACGCTATTACTAGGACGATAGCGATATCAAGTGTAGATCATTGTGTGCCATATGAGTTAGTTATCCTCTTAACCAAAGAGTGTGGAGAAACTGTTATAGCATACAGATGGAATGTAGGAGTATATTCGCATCAAACGTGACCATGTGTCATGCACTCTGCTGTCAAGAGTAGCTTGTGAAGGGTATAGGTATAAATGTCCATCCGACCTGAGACCACCACAGTGACTTGTAAGCAACTCACTATACTTTAGTACCAGATTATCTAAATTTCTAACTTAGTGATGAAAGGATACTAGGTGCAGTCAAGTACTTATCAAGTTGGTGTGTGAGTCAAGATGGAATTGACCTCTCTGAATTGGTAGGAGATATGTATTAGTGTATTTCAATTTAACAAAATCTTAACCAGAATAATCCATGAGATGAATTTGAAAGGTTGAAATATAATATGATCAACTTAATTAAGATTGACAGTTAAATCCTAAGTTATCTTAAGCATTTGGATCAAAGGGATGAATTATACGGTAACCATACGCCAGTAGGTTCTAGAAAGTTGCTTTGTAATACTTCGACCCATCCGATGGTTGGGTCATCATTGCTAGATGGTTATATCGATTGATATAGAAAGTTATTCCTATACTAGTAGCTTAGTTTCAAACCTATGGGGTCACACGCATTAGAAGATTTGATCAGATTTGATGGCTGAAGAGTCCAATTGGATTGTGACTCTGGTGAAGAGTCCTACTTGGACTAGGACTCTGTGAGAGAGTCCCATTGGGATTGAGACTCTATCATTTATGAAGAATTAATTAGTAATTATATTACTAATTGACTCAATTTGATTGAGTAAAGAGTTTTAGAATAAGTCTAATTGAATTAGATTCAGTTCGACTCAGATTGGGATTGATATGATCAAATCCAATTATAAGAGAAATTTGATCCTGATTTGATCAGGATTTGAACTTGACTAATTTCTAATTGAGTTAGAAATTTGATAAGATATTTAGATTTTTAATTGGATTAGATTCATTTTTATCAGTAGTTTCAATCCAAATTTGTTTGGATTAGAATTGAATTAGAAATGAAGAGTCCAAGTCAGACTATGACTCTATCCTTATCTTTTGTGCCACATCTGGATCCATACCAATTTCTTCATGCCTAATTGGATTTGGGTTATAATTTTTGGTGTCATGAGAAAGGATCCAATAAGGATGGTTGGCTATAGCTGATAAGTCATAATATTATCTCTTGCTTAATTTGAATGCGATCTGAATTAGAGATAAGATGCAGGCTAAGAAAGAAAATTTTCATATATAGTATATTATTGAAACTATTTTTTTTATTTTTTTTAAGGAATTCTTTCACATGTGAGACTCTAGATTTCTTTTTCACATCTTAATAATTTTTTTAAAATTTTTGGGGATGCCAAAAAGGGGTTTTGGTATTGATTCATGGCATCCTTTCTTAGAAAGTCCTAATTCCTAATCTATAAAAAGGGGACCCCTCTCTTGGACGTCCCATGATCAATTTTCTTATAGATTTTTTGCTTTCAGAGCCTCTTCTCCTCCTCTCTTTTTCCTCCAGATCTTCTATCACTTTGGAGTGTCCAAGGTGCTTGTAGAAGAAAGAAGAGGTCAGCTGTCGAAGTTGTTTGCAGACTAGCATCCCTGAGCCTCTGATCTGTGCCAGTCTTCACGTGGATTTTTCTATAGAGATCAGATGACTTTGTGTGACTATGAGTGACCTGAAGAACACCCTCTCTAACCATTGGATCAGAGGAGATCAAAATCAAAATTTGTTTGGTAACGATCTCTAACCTATTTTGATTTCTATGGTAGATCTAATAGTTAGATTTAGAATTTCAGCATCGATGAGATCGATGTGATTTTTATTTTTAAATCTAAAGTATATATTTTTCATATTAAAGATCTTGATGTAGTAGTCTAAGATTAGATCTTATACATATAATTAAGATTAAATTATTTAATCTATTATTTTTGCTGCATAAATTTTTTTTTAATTGCATGTACTGTACTACTGCAAATTTTCTTTAGATGCCACTTGGGGCGCTGCTGTTTGAGAATAAGATCTCCATGCCCGGCTTCACTAGTTTGAGAATAGAATCTCAGAGTTGAAGTCATTAAAGGTTGCTTCTAGTGAAGCAAGCAAACATTCTGCTGATCATGTAGTGCAGCTCTATAAAGATCTTCGCGCTGCCCTGAAGAAAATATCTGAGTTTTAGCATTCAAGGAACACAATCATCGAATACGATCCGAGAGAGAGTTTGTAGACAACCAAAAGATCCCGCAACCTAGTCGAGCATGAATCTACCGATCCTGCATCACTAGATGATAGGTTAGGCATATGTTCGATGCGGGGTATACGTCGGGTTTTTGGGTGTGCCAAAATCGGATCAAAATGGCATTTTCGAGACTTGATATCGCCAATATTTCTTTCAATCGTGGTGTCAAGACTTCCACCACTCAGGGTAGGTCCAGGAGCATGGAGATCTGAGAATCGAATCCTATTGGTGGAGAGGTCCATGAAGTGGCTCCTGATGAAACTTCAAAGATAGGAGCCAGTCATGATTGAATGTAAAAATTCCCAAGATCATCTTGTTCATGATGGTGGTGCTCCTGTTATAGTGATAAGTTAAATAGATGCAATAAATACTTATTTTTGTGTCTTTTTCTTTTGTAGCGTGATGTCGCTTGGTGTCGTTGTTGACCTTTGCTCGAAAAACCTCCTACTTTGGATGAGGGCTTCTCAATCCTCTATCTGACAGATCTTTCATACATTAATTGCTGATGGTTTTTCAACTTTTCATGATTCTCGCATATTTAAGTTGGATTTGACCAGAGTGCATGGTGGTCATGGGGAATGACAACTACTACTTCCTTCGATGAAATAATGCTTGGAGAAGAGTGTCACGCTGAAGGAAGTCTAGGTGATTCATGTGCAAAAAAATTTTTACATCTCATGTAATAGTGCAATGGAAGCATAAATTAGAACCATTTTAATTTACCGCAAGCAAAGGATCTAATCCTAATATCACCTAAAAATCTAGTTTAGACATGCATAAAAATATTCAGATCTAAAAATAGAAATAAAGAGGGAAGAAGAATAATTATCTTAACCGCTTTTCCTATATCTTACTTGAATCGGATTCTGCGGATGCTTAAAATTTCTGTCGTAGCCGCATAAGCATCCGGTCTCTACTAGTATCTACATGGAGATGACTTGATCGGAGTGTCGAGGCCATCAAAGTGTTAGCACCTTGCAGGTCTCGCTCTTTTTGCATGGATCTGGATCATCTTTTTCTAGATCTTGAAGAACAGGGCAGCAGCACGAATCGTTCGTGCTGAACTGAAGGGATTTGAACTAGACCACCAAGAAAAAAAGAAAACCTCTTTTCTTCTCTTCCTCTCTCTCTAATTTTGCTCTCTCAAATCTTATCTAGAGGAGAAGGTGTGGAGATGGAGGAAAGAAGGGAGGAGGGCGATAAGAAGGAGTTGCGGCAAGGGAAAAAGGGTGTCAGGAATCTCATTCGCATGCTAATTTTTGTTCCCTTCTTATTTTGTCACACAAAAATCCACCCTCAATGCCTTCTAGATAAGCTTTAATTCTTTTTCTAGTTTGAATCAAATTCAAGTAGAAAAGATGGACTAAAATGAGAAAGAAAGATCAAGTGATAAGGGGTGCCAACTATTGGCATCCCTTTTCCTTTCGCACACATAAGACATGCGTCCTCCCTTCCCTTCTTAATTTTTGTCGCACAAAAATTTTCTCTCATATCTTCAATCAGATAAAGTAGATCCTAACAAACTCTAAATCAAATTTGAATTCAAGTTAGGATAGGTCCTTATCTAAAAGGAAAGGGGAGGTGCCTCCACATCTCTTCATGTGCGCAAGAAAGAAAGGGAGCGTGAAGATCAGCACCCCTCTCTCTCTTAATCGACCAAATAAGAGAGGGAAGCCCAGTGATCTTGGGCTCAAGTGGTAATTCGATTGGATCCAATTTAAGTTTAAACCGAATGTAATTCAAGCCCGATTTGAATCCAATTCGAAAAGGATGTCAATCCTAATCTAATCAGGATTGTAATCCAAGTCCTACTTAGATAATTAAATCCAATAAGCCTAAAATCAAGTCAAATATAATTAAATTAAATTAAATTAAAATTAATTAAGACTTGATTCATAATTTAATCAGATCTAATTATATTTCAACACTTGCAATTAAGTCTCTTATGCTAACAATTAGCAGTTTACAAATTTATAACTCTTAAAAATTGATCCAAATCATCAATTCAATTGATAATTTGATCATGATCCAAGCTATTGATCAGGATGAACTTCAATTATGTGTGATCCCTTAAGCTCTATTCTATCTGATAGTGAGATATACTATGATCTCCATTACAGTATCATTGAAACTCTTTTCGATGTACTAGAATAATCCCCACTCATTCCAATAAAGATTGTTGATCTGAAAATGATTCTAGTGAGTTTTCACAATCTACCAGTGATATCTAGCAGCATGTAGTGACAATCCAATAGAACAGAAGAATGAACACCTAGGTGTAGTACCATATGATTAAGTTCTTCTATTGAGAGTCCCAACAGGATGCAGGTCATGAAATCTCATCAAATCCTAAGCATCCATCATATATCGGACTTAATTAGCTCGAGTCCAATCATGAATCTCATAAAAACTCTTTTTCATAATCATACTATTGTGGCTACAAATTTATGGACTCGGCCTCTTATATCGCATAGGACTACTCCTCAACTACTAAGATCGATAGATCTCCTATAAGTGCACTCCTACTCATACAGTGAGTCTACTGCAGCCAACATACACCTCAAGATTTCATATAACTAGGAGATCAAGTTATGATATAATCAAACTATAACAATCCTACTGTGAGCAGCCGAGGTACCACAGGTCAAAGAACTACTCATTGATGAGTGAGTAAGCATCCATGTGATTTTTTATTTTTTATCATGCTCAATACCGTTGTTCTCCAACAACCATCTATACTCTCACTCTAGTGTCACCATACTGTAGACTCAAGATCCATCTATCCAAAGGAAAGATATCCATGCACCAGTCTCGTCGGATCTATCATCATCTACTTAATGATCATCGACTGCAAGAAGTTCAAAAATTAATCTATAATGACACATGTTTTAAATTTTTAACTCTTGAGAATATGTGTCATTGATCATTAACTCTTTGGACGATTCTAGGACACATGACTCTAAAGTGAAAATAATTATCCATAATTTTAATTTTAATAAATCAAGTACAAATTTATATCCTAAAAATTATAATGTATCAGCCAACAATTGACTTTTCAGATCACACATCTAACACAGGCTTGTGCGAGTGCACCACGTGGTCATATCTTGGTTCACAAAGCACCATCCGAATTAATTTTTGGAGTTGGAAAAATATGACATTTATGGCCCAATGGGTGGCTACTTTTTTCAAACTGGTGATTGATGGTTGGTGTGGGTATCAGTGCCTATAAATACGGACCAAAGGCCAGTTGAACTCCATCTCACACATTTCTTCCCTTCATTCCTGCAAAAAACTTCTTCTCCTCTTTCCCACATTGGCGCCAACTCTGCAAGCCATCAAAGCAAGGGTGAAGGAGTAGAGGGCCACCATAAAAGTGGTCCAAAAGAGGGCCAGGTATGCCAGTCCATCCTCCTCTCATAGGGCACCCTCCACCTCTCGGTCCCCATCAACTTTTGGGGGTAAGCGTGTCCCCCAGTTTGAGTGGATTTTCTCTGGAGTCCGGATGCACTACATCTAGGAGTTTCTAGCCTCTACAGAGTTCAAGAAGAGGCCACAGACATTGCCGCCACTACCTTTATCCTTAACTTTGAGGATTGTAAGGCTTGCCTATGGTGGATAATGCCACATCTAGATCTCCATAGAGTCCAATCGAAGAACAGCGACAAGGAAGTGGGGACCTTCTCTTCGGATGAGGACTGAACCCACACATCCTTTCTTCTATTTTTCATTTTTTCTCTCTCTCTTTTTTTTTATAAGGTGGTGCTTCTGGTGCCATCTTCTTTTTTGTAAATATTTGAATGAAAAAGTTATCTTGTTTTCCTTAGTATCTCTATGTGTCATGAATGTATACTTTCAGATTTGCCAATTTCTTTATCTTTGGTTGATCAGAGATCGTCATTGTCTTCGGTGACTACCCAACCATAAGTCGTCTTCTTTCCAACCGACTTAGCTGATCAAAGGCCACTGCATTATAATCTGTGGATCCCGTAGGTTAGCCCTCTAAAGATCTTTTTAGATTTGCCTTTACTTTTTCATACGACTAGGTTCTCACGGAAGAGCGGAGTTTGGCCTCTTTAGAGGTCCTATAGGTTAGCCCCTATCACTTTTTATACGACTAAGTTCTTGCTGCAGAGTGGAGTTTGGCCTCTTTGGTGGTCCTATAGATTAGCCCCTGCCACTTTTCATATGACTAAGTTCTTGCTGAAAAGTGGAGTTCGGTCTCTTTGGAGGTCCCATAGGTTAGCCCCTGCTACTTTTCATACGACTAAGTTCTCATTGAAGAGTAGAGTTCGGCCTCTTTGGGAGTCCTATAAGTTAGCCCCCGTCACTTTTCATACGACTAAGTTCTCATTGAAAAATGGAGTTCGGCCTCTTTGGGGGGTCCTATAGGTTAGCCCCTGCCACTTAGTCATCGAGGTCTTCAATGATAGGGCCGATCAGAGGCCGTTGCATAATGGGCTGAGGGATCTGTAGGTTAGCCCTCCGTAGGTCCTTTTAGATTTTTCTCAACTCTTTGTAAAATTAAGTTCTCGTTGAAGAGCAGAGTTCAGCCTCTTTAGGGGTCCAATAGGTTAGCCCCCACCTCTTAGTCGTCGAGATCTTTTGCTCGTTCAGCTTCCTCTCGTACGACCAAAGTTTTCATGGGTGCTGACTTGCTGAAGAGCAAGTATGACCTTCGGGGATCTTGTCGATTAGCCCTGCTCCTCGATCATCGAGGCTTTCTCATCATTAAGGACAGGCCGATCCGAGGCCGTCATATGTCTCCTGTAAATTAGCGAGAAGACAAGAGACCGATATCTTTTAGAAAAATAAAATTTTATTGAGGAGAGTTGTATGATACATCACCGATAATAGATTCGAAGGATTTTCAAATTTCACAATCGAGAGAGTGCTGTTCCGTCAAGTTGTCTTAGCTAATGAGTTCCTGGCTTGATGACTTCTTTCACTTGGTATGGGTCATCCCAATTTGGGGTCAGTTTGCCTTGCTCCCCTGGTTGGGATACCTCCACCTTATGCAGCACTAAGTTGCCGACTCTAAAGATCTTGTTTCAGACTTTGGTATTATAATATCGAGCAATCTTTTACTGATAAGCTGCCATTCGAACATGTGCCTTTTCTCTAACCTCTTCAAGCATATCCAAGTTGGCGCACTGCCTTTGTGAGTTGGTCTATTCATCAAAATTCTTTGCCCTAGCCGATGGGACCTCAATTTTGATTGGTATCACTGCTTCTGTTCTACAGGTTAGGTTAAAAGGAGTCTCCCTTATTGGGACTCTTGAGGTTATTCGATATGCCTATAGCACATGATAAAGCTCGTCAGCCCAAGATCCTTTAGCTTTATCCAACCTTGTCTTCAGTCCTCATAGTATTTTGCAATTTGTTACCTCTACTTCACCATTTGCTTGACGATGGAGGTGAGGTGATGTGCTATCTCATGCTCCTCATAGAATCTTTCAAATTTGGCTCCTATGAACTAACACCCATTATCAGTGATCAATACTCAGAGTAGACTGAACCGATAAATAATCGACTTTCAGATGAAGTCTACCATCCTTACTTCTGTCGTATGGGTAAGAGGTTCAGTTTCTACTCATTTGATAAAATAGTCCATGGTGATGAGTAGAAACTTGCGTGGGCCTGACGTCTGTGAGAAAGGATCGAGGATTTTCATCCCCCACTACGTAAAGGATAAAGGAGTGTAGACAAGAGTGATCGACACAGCTGGCAATCATTGTATATTGGAATTTCTCTGGCACTTATCATGCTGCCACACATTGTGCTCAGAGTCCTGCATGGTCGATCAGTAGTAGCCTTTTCTGAGGATTTTGTAGGCCAATGCACTCATGCAGATGTGACTCCTACAAATCTCTTCGTATACTTTTCGGAGAGCATAGTCAGCTTCAGATTGTCATAGACACTTCAGGTGGGGCAATGAATGGGACCTCCGGTACAGCTTTCCCTCATGAAGGAGATATTTGGCCGATTGATATCTGATCTTCTGAGCTTCTTTTTAGTCTATAGGTAACATCCCTTCTTTAAGATAGCTTACTAATGGATCGATCTAGGAGGGTTCCTCATCGATATGCAGTATGGTCGTCGACTCTTCAATGCTGGGTTGGCTCATTACTTCAAAGAATATTTTTTTTGGCAACTTGGATGGTGTCAATGTTGCTAATTTGGACAATAAGTCCTCCCTTGAGTTCTCTGACTTGGGCACTTGCTGAATTTTGAACTTGCTTAAAGTAGACGCCAGGTCTTTGACCCTCTGAAGGTATTTTATAATATTTTCTCCTCGAGCTTCATAACTGTCCTAAATATATCTGATGACCAACTGGGAATCATTGCAAACCTTCAAATCTCGTATCCCCAGTTCCTTGGCTATTCAGAGCCTAGCGGCTAAGGCCTCATATTCGACTTCATTATTTGTAGTTGGAAACTCAAAGCACAGGGCATACTCCACCACCGTCCCCTTCGAGCTAGTAAGAATCAAATCTGCTCCAAATCCTGAAGAGTTGGACGAGCAGTCTACATGTATTACCTGGGAGTTATCATCAACCTCTAAAGGACCCTCGTCGGTTAGGATTTGCAGTTTTGACTCTTTCTACTCAGTCGGCTCATCCATAGTTATGCATTCGACCAGGAAGTCGGCTAGGATCTGTGCCTTAATGGATGGTCGGGGCTGATATTGAATATCAAATTTTGAGAGCTTGATCGCCCACTTTGCAAACTATCCGATGTGTCTGGTCGATGAAGAATTCTCTTTATTGGTTGATCGGTCAGGAGGATAATGATGTGAGCCTGAAAGTAGGGTCGGAGCTTTCTAGCCATGATGAGGAGTGCGGAGGCTAGCTTTTTCAACTTTGAATATCTGATCTTTGCATCCCTCAATATTCGATTGATGTAGTAGATCAGCTTCTGTATCTTGTTCCGCTCTTGGACCAGCACTGCACTCATAGCAATAGGCAAAACTACAAGATATAAATATAACTCTTCATCAGGGTCAAGCTTCCCAAGTAGTGGAGGGGAACCAAAGTAGTTTTTGAGGTCAGTAAATACTTTTCGGCACTCTTCAGTCCACTGAAAGTTTTTCGACTATTTCAGGACTTGGAAGAAAGGCAAACATCGTTCTGTTGATCTCGAGACAAATCAGTTCAGAGCAGTAATTTTTTTCATTAGGCATTGTACTTCATTGATTGTTTTTGAGGAAGTCATCTCCTATATGGCCTTTATCTTCTTCGGATTGGCCTCAATTCCTCAGTTGTAGACCATAAAGCCCAAAAATTTTTCGAAGGTTACTTTGAAAGCACATTTGACCAAGTTCAGTTTTATCTTGTACTTTCATAGAGTGGAGAAGGCTTCTTCGAGGTCATCAATATAATTTTTTTGGACCTACTTTTGATGAGCATATCATCCATATATACCTCCATATTTCATCCGATCTAATCCTTGAAGACATTATTTATGAGGCACTGATAAGTCGCACCTATATTTTTCAGATCGAAGGGCATTATCCTGTAAAAAAAAAGACCTTATTCAATAAAAAAGGAGATCTTGTCCTCATCTTTAGATGCCATTTGAAATTGATTATAGCCAGAGAAGGCATCCATGAAGGACAAGAGTTCGTGGTCTGATGTAGTGTTGACCATCGATCAATCCTCGATAGAAGATAGCTGTCTATTGGACAAGTCTTGTTAAGATCGATGAAGTCCATGCAGATCTACCATTTATCGTTCATCTTCTTCACCATGACCACGTTAGCTATCCACTACGAGTAGGTTGTCTCCTTAATAAAATTTGCTTGGAGCAGCTTTTCCACCTCCTCGACTATTGCCTTCTGTCGCTCTGGGGCAAAACTCCTCTTCTTTTGCTTGATAGGACGGTATTTTGGACTCACATTCAGTCGATGCATGATCACAAAAGAATCAATTTTCGGCATGTCTACTGGCATCCAAGCGAAGACATCCGAGTTTGCCTACAAAAAAGAGGTTAGCTGATTTTTCATTACCTCATCTAGGTTTGATCCGACCTGAACTGTATGCTCCAAATTTTCATCCGTCAGTGGAATTGAGATAAGATCCTCAATGGGCTTTTCCTACTCCTCGACCAGCTTGTCACGGGTATCCAACCCTTCGATTAGGTATGATTTGATGGAGTGGTCTCCTTGAAGAGCTATGTTGTAGCAATATCGTGCCAAATCCTGATCTCCACGGACTTCTCCAACTGTACTAGACATTGGAAACTTCATCTTCAAGTGGTATGTTGATACAACAGCTCGGAGAGCATTTAGGCTTGATCGATGGAGAATGGCATTGTAGGCCAATGATGCTTGGATGACCAAAAAATCTACTTACACGATAGACTGAGCAGGGGATCGACCGACCTTTATGAATAAGGTGATGATCCCTTTGACAGGGATGGTGTCCCTAATAAATTTGATGAGTGGGGAGTCTATTCTTCTCAGCCGATCAATAGGTATCTCCATCTTTGAAAAAATATTATAAAATAATATATCGATAGAGCTTTCATTATCTATCAAGACACGGCATACATCATAATTTATGATATTTAAAGTTACAATAACTACATCATTATATGGGAACTGAACTCCTCGGGCATCTTTCTCGGTGAAAGTTATCAACTCCCTAGTTTTCTACCTCTTCGATGCCTCTTCATTTTCGCTGAGCCTTCCACCCACATGCCCCCCCCCCATAATGGCATTGAACACGCTAGCCAGGGTTGGTCCTCCTACAGTGCCACCTGTGCTACCTACCGCGGCTGCTCATCCAGACAAGGAGACCTCCGACGCCTTCCTCACAGCTCCCACCACTCTTGCCACGCTTGTCTCTATAGGATGAAGTGATCAAGGTGACCATGCCTGATGAAGTCTTCTATTTCATCTTGAAGATCGGCACAATCTTCTATATCATGACCGTGATCATGATGGTATAGGCAATATTTGTTAAGGTTCCTTAGATGTGGGGGTTTCCAAAGCTTTCTTACTTCTGGGAGCTGCTCTCCTATTTTCATTAGGACCTGAGTCCTAGGTGTGTTCAGCAGAGCGTAGTTGGTATACTTTCTTGACAGTGAAGGTTGTCGATCCCTTCCTTGAGGGCTTCGAGATCGGTGGTTCCGAGGAGCACCCCCATTTTTATTATTTTTAAAATGGAGACTGGGAGCGCTGGCAGGATCTCTCCTCTCATCTTGAAGAGTGCTCCTTATTTTGTCGTGCTGCAACAAAACTGACAGTGGGCATACTTCTCCGCATGGATAAGCATATCGAAAAATTTTAAGAAAAAATTTTCAACAATGACTTTTTAAGGTCATTTTTCAAAAGTCCATTCATCATAATGGACATCGTGATCGATTGATCTAGATTGTGAACCTCCAAGGTCACCGCATTAAAATGGCTGATGAAAGCATGGATTGACTCCCCCTTCTCTTTGCTTTATAGTGTGGAGGTAGTTAGATCATTTTTGTTATCATTGACTGCTGACAAAATGACCGACGAAAGATCGACACAACTCTTCAAAAGAGTGAATCAAGATCAATTTCAAACTTGAACACCATTATCGAGCCACCCCCTTGGGAGTAGTAGGGAACACTCGACAAAGGATGCCATCAGTCACTCCATGAAGGAGCATCGCCTGAAAGAATGATGCCCGACAAGCCAATCAAAATCTATATTTTGATGGACTATTCTTTAATCTTTCTGACTTATGTAATAATATTTTATAAATAAATAAAAGATATTTATGTTTCATCATATGCTGCATCTTATGTTTGTTAAGATTATGATGAACCCCATAGATTAGGATAATAGTTTTAGGACTATGATGAGATCATACTTGTAAGACTTAAAATCTTAAAATTTTAATTTAAAATATTTTCAGTCATTGGATCATTGAGTCAGAGATCAATATTTTCAAAAAGACTGGTACATTCTATGTATGCTCGATGGAGAGGATGATTGATTTCACAATTACTTGTGTGAGATACTAAAACAAGGATGTAGGTGCTCATTAAAGAATGAGTTCACTGAATTGATCCGATTTGAGAACATCTTATAGAGCTTTACTTGTCAAAAAATATTTCTCTTAGTGGGAGTTGTACAAGCAATCCTCTGACCTGAGACTACCATAAAATTTTGTAAACATGAATCCATATTTTGATTCATACTCATTCATGACCTAGTCATGTACAGAGTATTTTGGATATGATGGACTATGTATAGAGATTATGAGTAGGTCAACATGAAATCGATCACTTCTGATACGAGGAGATCGCATCCTACTTGCTCTAATTGAATGATGATTCAAAGAATCTTTGATCAAAGTAGAATAAAAATTAAAAAAAATAATATTTTATTAATCAAATCATCATTATAAGATTAAGAAAAATATGAATATAAAATTAAATTTGACATGATTCTATATCCATAGCCATATTCGGGGTGCAGAATGATCGCAGGATTGAATTACATGGTAACTTTCTATTGAAGGATATTTTTAATATTTTTATCAAAATTTTATATCTTTTGAGTAGATATGATATGTTGCTACACATCAATCTTATTTTGTAGGTTTAATTAAATTAAAAAATTTAATTCGATCATCAATTAGAAAAAGTTCTAATTGTTGAACTCAGGTCAGCTCGATTTGACCTAAATCGATTAGAAGGAGCTCTAATCAGATCTGATCAACTCGCACCTAGACCTACTGCTGGCTAGCTGTGGAATCCAATGGATCACATATAAAAAAATTAATCAAGGATCTAATTGGATTAGATCAAGTTTGCAGGATGAACATGCTAGCACGTATTGCAAACCCTAGCTCCTATGTTCAAATCAGATTCAAAATTGATTCCAGTTTGGGTTGAATTAAGCTAATTAGACTCATGATTTGATTGGGTCTAATTTAGGTTAGCCAAGTATTGGGACCTAACTAAATTTCTCTCTTTTGGTTTGACCTAATTGGATTGGGTCAAGTTTGATTAGGCACCTTGAATTGATATGGACTAAAGAGTCCATTTGGTTATGGACTCATAATCATTTGCATGCTACCCTTTTTCAAATTTTTTCTCCAGCCAACCAGCATATTGGCACCATGAATATGGGCCATTGGATTGCCATGAAGCAGTAATCAAGGGCTGGTATTGTGGGCGCTAAAATGTAGTCACACGACTCTTGGAAAAACTCCGATGAAAAATCATCGAAACTTTTTCTCTTGCACCATAGTGAAGAGTCCTTCTAAAAGAAGGCGACTCTTCACTTATCATCTAATTTTAGGTGTGGAAATTATCTGAAAATAACCACCAACCAGTGGTTTGAATGGGTGTGCGGCCTATGGAAGCGACTCCACGCTAATTATAAATAGCGTGGAGTCTCTGGTATTAAGGCCATTAGAAGCAATCCTTTCTTTCTTACATTAACTCCCCTTTTGTCGCAATATTCCTCTTCCTTCTCTTGTTAAGACCAAGTCTAGATTAGGACAAGAGGTCAGCTTTAAGACAAGAGATTAGGAAGAGAAATAGGCAAGATAAGGAGATAAGAAAGAAAGATAGAAAGAGAGAAAGGCTGATTCTTTTTAAGGGGTCTGAATAATCTTCTTCCTTCCCTCGTTAAGACTCGGTCCTCTTAAGGATGAGAAGTCTGCTTTAGAACAAGGGCTTAGGAAGATCATTAGGAAAGATCTAAAAGAAGAAAGAAATCAAAAAGAATGCTCGAGGGATAAGCAATAGGGATAACACTTCTTGTAGTGTTTTTATTGCCAGGATAGGTTGATCAAATTTTTTGAAAGAATCGATCAACAAGAACCAATGTGTGAGGAGCTGATGTCTTGACCTAATTTCTATGTGGATCACCATTGGAGGATGAACACTTGAACGTCTGGTGGAAGCTCTACCAAAATTTAGATATAGCGCTACGGGTATTCTTCTATATCTTCTATTATGTTATGCAAATATTACATATATGATTGTTAATCATCAAAGAGATCTTGGATTAGGGTTTGATGGTTTGAATTTTATAGTAAAATTTTTTAATTCGATGCTTTCACTATGCTCGTCGAACCCTACATCACCGCCTTGAAGGCCTCTAGATGATCGATGGGATCGGCGGTCCCGTCGTAGGCCTTAAATTGGGACATCTTAAAGTGCCGAGGAAGGGGCGAAGGATGGTTCACTGCTAAATCCCTCATAGGATTGCGTAGGGGAGGAGTTGTTCATTGCATCGATCCACTTATTGAGCACCTGAAATCGTATTTCGATGGCCAGATCTCAAATGGTGTAGACGTCAGAGTGCTGGGGAGAGTGGTAACTAAGGGTTGAATCATGCCCTGATCGCAAGCTGGAAGATCGCCGCCTTGCTGGTTCTTGAGTCCTAAGGAAGCTTTGGTGGGTTTGCCTCCTCTCTGGACTCGATGGAGGCACCCATAGCTGTTTCGATTGTAGTGGCAACTGTGGAGCTGGATTCAGTGGGGGAGCCACTGCAAGATGTGCTGGTGGTGTCGTCGACGAAAATACTAATGGCACCACTGAAGGAGATGCAGAAGCAGCCTGATCAGGCTGTGGCACCGTCGAAAAAGGTGCAAAAATGATTTGGACTATCTGGATAGCGGTTGTCAGAGTTTGGACCTGCTGGAAGCACAGGTTGAACTGATCCGCCATGACCAGCACTGGCTGGGCTGGTGGAGGAGTCTCCATCATCGATGGTTGCATCTGATTATTGGCCTGACTCTCCGCCTGACGGGAGGTGGTAACATTGGTGAGACGAGATAAGACTCAATTTGGCGGCATAATATCTACTCTCGATCTGTGCTCCTTCAAAAATGGGTCAAAGCCCTTCCTTTAGCACCAATCTGTTGGTGCGAGAAATCGTACGTTGTCAGAACATTGGAGTAGATGACAAGATAGGCTTCTTGGATGCATAATCTGCAAAAATGTTCAAATCGGAGGTGGCTCCGACGAGGACCCTCCGATGCTCAAGTCAAAATCTCGTCTAATAGAAGAAAGAGTGTGGGAGGTAAAGTAATTGCATACTTTTTTTAGGAGTCCTCTTTTGATCTCCTTTATAGTGGAGAGTTAGAGCTTCAGTTGGCAAGTTAGTTGATGCGATCCTGCACGATTAGGATGTGATTTATTGAGCACGAGATTATCGCTCGATATTTTTGGGATGCAGCGATTGTGGTTGCCTTATCAGTCCAGCGACAACTGTTGCATAATGGGTGTCGTGTTTTGAATGGAGTTGCCAACTTGAGCAATGTGAAGGCGAGGAATGATCGATGATGACTAGAGGTCGGTCGCCTTGTGCCATTGCCAAGATTTGCGCAATGCATGAATGGTCGGCCGATGAGGAGTCTTTAGTGACAGCTTGTGGGGGTCGGCGAGTCACCGTCGATAAGCAAGGCTCCAGTCGGATGGTTGCGGAGGACTAATCGATGAAGACAACTTTCGACCTTAGATCAGTGGAGAAAACAATTGTCGGTCTTGAGTTGGTGAAAGCTCCAATTGATGGACCTGCTGGATGCAGCTATTTTGGGCTATGGGTCTTTTCATGAATTTGATGCATACAAAATTTTTCCCAACATCGTCCAAGTGGGAGAATAATGAAAATTCTCATAAGATGGGCTTCCATTGATTATGGATTAATTTCTTATTCTGATTTATGATGAAAATATGGGCTAAATTATTGTCTGGATGAATGGTTAAGGAGCCCATAATTATCTATGATCATATTATTTTGGATCCTGTTGTTTTAGTCGTGTGATATAGTAGATACCGGTGTAGACCTGATTGATTAATGGGCTCTGTAATAGGTGGACTGATTAGCATTACTAACTAGACTAGATTTCCACTCCAGTCCTATATATATCTGCCTGTCGAGAAATCTTAGATATCAAGACCTCCACATTTCTAGGGTGAAACTATCCCATTGAGGAGACAGGCATAAGGGGAGATGGAGAGAAAGATCTATCTCATTTTTTGATTTTTTTTTCGCAAGATGCTGATACAGCGATCACTAATGGCCGCTCAGGGATTTTAAGGCATGATTTGTTGATTGGATTTTATTATTGATTTCTTTGAAGATTTTCTTATGTTCTAATCTTCAGCATAGATCCTTGAATAATTTTCTTCATTAAATTTCCGACAATATCTTCATCTACCATACAAGAAAGGATACATGCAAAAGAAGAATTCATCTTCTTTCATGCACATCCACCATTCCATTGCAAAATGGCTATTTGGAGATCTACATAGGTGCATGAATGGAGGAGGTCAGGGTGCTTGAGATTGGTGCAAATTGCTATCCTAATAGTAGATTTTGTGACAGAAGATCAATCTATGCAAAAGATGCAACATGAAGATCCTAGAAGAAAAAAAATGGATGAATTTAGTTATGTTGGGATATACCGACTGACCCTGATGCCGACTCACCAACGCTGACTCACCGACGGATCTCGATGCCGACCCATCCTCGAGGATGGACCGACCGACTTTGCCCGTCTGACGACGGACAACATCAACGGTAGCAACCGATGATGCCCGACCCAAGCTTGTCGGCCTAATGGGCCGACATTGCCTCCGATCACCTGAAGGCCGATCCTGCATCACCAACTCCCTGTCGGGTGGGACATCACCGACTCCCTATCGGTTTGGACAATCGACGTCCGACTTCTACAAGCCCCTCTAAGACGTCGAACGAGCGGCATGGGCTGCAGTCCTGCCAAGGACATGCCGTGCAACTGCCAGGGGGCGTTGTCCTGTCAGGAACCTGGGGCGCTGTCCTGCCAAGGATGCGAATTAATTCCTAGGATCTGTCAGCTCATCAACGACATGACAACCCCCGACGATTTGACAACTCTTCAGTTGTCAACATCACCGACGGCGGGACCATACCACCTCCTACTATAAAACGAGGTAAGGAAGCAGCTTAAGGGGGGGTTCCTTTCTCTCTTTCTCTCTTCCTCTCTCCATCGCTGAGTCCCCCGATTCCTCTCTACTGTTGCCTAGTCTCCTCTCTGACTTGACCGTCGGAGGGTCCCCACCGGAGGCATCTCCAGTCAGTGTGGACTTTCCTTTGCAGGTGCTCATTCCCGACGATCAGGCAACGA
The DNA here is from genome assembly GCF_000442705.2 of Elaeis guineensis. Classification (NCBI taxonomy): domain Eukaryota; kingdom Viridiplantae; phylum Streptophyta; class Magnoliopsida; order Arecales; family Arecaceae; genus Elaeis; species Elaeis guineensis. Next base: position 1,065,199 of record NC_025995.2, read on the forward strand.
GGGGATTGGCCGCAATAGGTTTGGCGCGCCAGGTAGGGGGGTCGATTGTGGGCACATGACCTCCACAGAGTTTGAAGAATCTTTCTGAGATGACAAGAACCAGGGCTCAGCGGTCGAGGGCTACCAGATCGGCGAGACACTCTTTCCGTCGGGAAGAAGCCTCTCCACCACTCCCCGCGGTGGAGCCTAGCTCTCCCCATCCCATGGTGACCACGAAGGCGCAGATCGCGATGATCGTGCGGCAGATGACTGCGTTGGCGGACACGGTCAAGAGCCTTCAACAACCTACTCATTTTTTGCATTCGTCGGTGGAGCAACTGGCGGCAAACCCGATACCGTCCAGGGGTAGCCGCCGACGCCCTCGTCGATCTCCGTCTCCTCCTCAGGAGCAGCCCTCCCCGCATTCCCATCGAGAGGGAGAGAGGCCGCCACGGCGCGACATCCGTCAGTCCCAATGCCCTTCTCCTTCCCAGCTTGAGCGAGCAAGGAAGGAGAAGTGGCCGCAGACACCGTCCGCCTCCCTCTCGGATTCATTAGGAGATTTGACTCCTAGAGTCTCCCAGCACCGACGGATGGACAACTACGAGCGTAGGTTCGAGGAAATCGACCGTCGGCTCACCCAGCTCCAGGTGGATGGTCAGAAGTCTTCGAACGATGTCGACTTCCAGACCGTCCAACCCCTCTCTCGATTCATACTCGACGAACCGATCCCTAGTCGGTTCAAGATGCCGCACATAGAGCCTTACGACGGCTCTACCGACCCTGTCGACCATCTAGAGAGCTACAAGGCTCTCTTGACGATCCAAGGGGCGACCGACGCCCTCCTCTGCATCGGCTTCCCCGCCATGCTTCGCAAAGCCTTCAGGGTTTAGTACTCCGGCCTTCACTCCGGGAGTATCCACTCCTTCGGGCAGCTCGAGCATTCTTTCGTGGCCCATTTCAGCACCAGCTGGAAGCCACCACGAACCTCAGATAGCCTTTTCTCCCTCAAACAGAGAGAAAATGAGATGCTCCGACACTTCATGGTGCGATTTAACGCAGCCATGCTTGAGGTTCGGGACCTCAATGAAGATATGGCTGTCTCGGCCATGAAGCGGGGGCTGAGGGCATCCCGATTCACATACTCCTTGGACAAGACCCTCCCCCGAACATACGTCGAACTGTTGGAACACGCGTACAAATATATGCGCACAGACGAAGGAGCTTCCGATCGGTGCCTGACCGAGACCAAGGGATTGAAGGAAAAGCGAAGGAAAGGTCGGGCCCCTGCCGAGCTTAGCGGACCTCCGACCGACAAACGGATCTCGCCCCGACGGTCGAGCCAGAGATCTCCCCGACGGTCAAGCCCGAGACCTCCCCAACGGTGGAGTTTGAGGCCGATGCATCGCAGGTATGACTCCTATACTCCTCTTTCTGCTCCTCGTGCGCAGATCTTGATGGAGATCGAAGGAGAAGAATATCAGCGACAGCCTCCTCCTTTGAAGGCAAGAGGCCTCGACCGACGAAAGTACTATCGATTCCATCGGGGCCACGACCACAACACGGAGCAGTGCATCCAGCTCAAAGATGAGATTGAGGCCCTCATACGATGAGGGTACCTTGGCAAATTCCGACGGAGCCCGTCGACTCGACCCATCCCCGACCGACGACCCCAACCGACTGAGGAAGCGGCGAACAACCAACCAACGGCCGGGGTCATCAATATGATCTCCAAACGAGCGGATCGGGGGACGCCTGCCGCAGGGGAATCGACGAAAAAGCTGCGCCAAGTTAATGTAATCACCTTTACGGATGAAGATGCTCGGGGAATCCAAACTCCCCATGACGACACTGTTGTTGTCTCGGCAACAATAGCCAATTATAATGTAAAAAAAATTCTCATCGATAATGGAAGTTCGATCAATATTTTGTTCTACTCGACTTTCTTCCGAATGCGACTATCGACTGATCGGCTCAAGAGAGTCTCTACGCCCCTGGTAGGTTTCGCTGGAGATGTCGTCGCAGTAGAAGGAGAAATTACCCTCCCTGTGACGACTGGAACCGAACCACGACAAAGCACCGCTCACTTAACTTTTACGGTCATCCAAGTGTCTTCGGCTTACAACGCCATTCTTGGAAGACCCAGACTAAATGCCTTCAGAGTGATAGACTCGACGTATCATCTGCTAGTCCGGTTCCCGACTAAAAATAGAGTTGGAGAAATGCACGGGGACCAACAACTCGCCCGGCAATGCTTTCAAATCTCGACTCAGAGCGATGCGCGAGAGGGTTCTCTGCCGATCAACAAGCTGGATCAACAGGAAGAGCAGGAACGGGGTGAACCGGTCGAGCAGCTAGTTTCCATCCCAATAACAGAAAATCCCAAATGGGTGGTCAAGGTTGGATCGCAATTATCCGACCCAGGGCGATGGCAGCTCGTAGAGCTATTGAAAGCCAATGCCGACGTATTCGTCTGGTCGGCAACAGATATGTCTGGCATCCTCCCAAAAATAATGACTCACCGACTCAACATCAACCCTGGCATGCAGCCGGTGAGGCAGAAGAAGTGGTCTTTTGCTCCCGAGAGGCAGAAGGCAATCGACGAAGAAGTAGATAAGCTACTCGAGGCGGGCTTCATTAGAGAAACCACGTATCCCGATTGGCTCGTCAATGTCGTCATGGTGAAGAAAGCCAACAAAAAGTGAAGGATCTGCATCGACTACACCGACTTGAATCGGGCCTGCCCGAAGGATAGCTTCCCACTTTCGAAGATCGACCAGCTGGTAGATGCGACGTCCGATTATCGACTGCTCAGCTTCATGGATGCCTTCGTCGGATACAACCAGATCTGGATGGCACCCGAAGACGAGGAGCATACGGCTTTCGTGACCGCCAAGGGCCTTTACTATTACAGAGTAATGCCCTTTGGTCTGAAGAATGTCGGGGCTACTTACCAGCGACTTGTCAATAAGGTCTTCAAAGATCAAATCGGGCGCAACATGGAGGTGTACGTGGATGACATGCTGGTGAAGAGTGTGCAAACTTCAGATCACGTGCGAGATCTCGAAGAAACCTTCCGCACTCTACGACGATATCGGATGAAGCTAAACCCGACTAAGTGCACCTTCGGAGTGACTTCGAGGAAGTTCCTCGGGTTCCTCATTTCGCAACGAGGTATCGAGGCCAACCCCGAGAAGATCAAAGCAATCATCGACATGCGACATTCGGACACCAAAAAGGAAGTGCAGCAACTCAACGGAAGGATCATCGCGCTCAGCCGATTCATTTTTCGGTCGGTCGAGAGATGCCTCCCGTTCTTCAAAACCCTGAGACAAGCGAAGCACTTCTCTTGGCCGGACGAGTGCCGACAAGCCTTCAAGAAACTAAAGAAATATTTGACTTCTTCGCCCCTGCTTGTGAGGTCGAAGGTCGGGGAGGTGCTGTATCTTTACTTGGCTACCTCTCCAGAGGCGGTTAGCTCGGTGCTCGTCTGAGAGAACGAGATCCGAGTTCACCAACCAATATATTACATCAGCAAAGTGCTTCACGAAGCCAAAACTTGATACTCGAAGGCAGAGAAAATGATATTTGTCCTGGTCATTTCAGCACAGCGACTCCATCCATACTTTCAGGTGCACGCTATCGTGGTTCTCACCGACCAACCCCTGAGAGCGATCCTGCACCGCCCTGACACATCAGGACGGTTGACGAAGTGGGCTATGAGACTGAGCGAGTTCGACATTCAATACCGACCGCGACCCGCTCTGAAAGCCCAGGTTCTGGCTGACTTTATCGTGGAATACCCGACGACCGATCGAGCATCGGAAGAGGGGAGCCCCGAAGAGGTTGGGACCTCCGAATGTGGCCCCAATTCAACCTGGGTGTTGCACATCGACGGAGCTTCCAATGCTCGAGGGAGCGGGGCCAGGTTCCTACTCACCAGCTTGGAGGGAGTGGTTGCCGAGCACGCCCTCCGATTCGACTTTAAGACTTCCAATAATCAAGTCGAATATGAGGCGCTCATCGCGGGCTTGGGGTTGGCACGGGAGCTCGGGGTCGACAGCCTCAAAGTCTTCTCTGACTCTCAACTGATCGTTGGGCAGGTCAAAGGCGAATTCGAAGAGTGGGATCCGACCATGGCCAAGTATCACCAGAAAGTAAGAGGTCTCATAGCACCCTTCAAGTACTTCAAGATCTCCCACATTCTCAGGGTGGAAAATGCTCGGGCCGATGCACTCTCCAGGCTCACGACATCCGACTATGACGCTTTGGGCCGGACACTCGTAGAAAGTCTCGAGCAATCAAGGATCGATAAAATTGAAGAGGTGCTACAATTGACGACAGAGCCAAGCTGGATGGATCCGATCGTTCAGTATCTGACCGACGAAACTAGCCCCGAAGACCCCACGAAAGCCAAATGACTCCGATGGGCAGCTTCCCAATATGTGATGGTGGACGGCCGACTCTACAAAAGGTCGTTCTTCCTTTCCTTGCTGAGGTGCCTGGGGCCAACCGACGTGGACTATGCGCTCAGAGAAGTGCGTAAAGGGATCTGCGGTAACCACTTGGGGGGCAAATCCTTGGCCTACAAAATCCTACGACAGGGTTACTACTGGCCCACCATGAAGAAGGACGCAGCTGAGTTGGTTCGGAGGTGCGAACCATGCCAAAGGTATGCCAACATACAACACCGACCCGCCAACCAGCTGACTCCCGTCGTCGCCCCGTGGCCCTTTGCCCAATGGGGGATCGACATACTCGATCCTTTCCCTCCAGCATCCGGCCAAAGGAAGTTCATAGTCGTCGTAATTGACTACTTCACTAAGTAGGTGGAAGCCGAACCTCTGGCGCAAATCATCGAGCGGAAGATGGAAGACTTCGTCCAGAAGTCCATCATCTTCAGATTCGGATTGCCGAACACCATCATCACCGACAATGGACGACAATTCGACAACCAAGACTTCAAAGACTTCTGTGCGAGATTTCATATCGCGCACAGGCTGACCTCAGTCAAGCATCCACAGTCCAACGGCGAGGTGGAAGTGACCAACCGAACCATTCTACACGGACTGAAGACCAGGCTGAATGAAACCAGGGGCCTCTGGGTCGAGGAACTGCCCTCTGTCCTATGGGCGTACCGAACAATGCCCCATGTCCCAACCAAAGAATCTTCCTTCAACTTGACCTACGGAACGGAAGCAATGATCCCGCTGGAGATCGGGCTACCGTCGACCAGAGTCGAGCAGTATAGTGAACCGGGCAACTCCGAATGTCGGAGAGCCGACTTACACCTCTTGCCCGAACTCCGACATGAGGCATAGATCCGAATGGCTTCCTACCGACAAAAGGTGGCCCAGCACTACAATGCCAGGGTTAAGCTGAAGCTTTTCCAACCCGGAGACCTGATCTTAAGAAAGGCGGAAGTCTCGAAGCCCCTGGACCAGGGGAAGTTATCCCCAAACTGGGAAGGACCTTACAAGATAGCGAACACCTACGGGCCGAGGGCTTACCGACTGGAGACTCTAGAAGGAAATGCCATTCTCTGGACTTAGAATGCCGACAATCTAAAGTTGTACTACCAGTGAACTTTGTATCCCCTTGTCCGGAATACAAATTCAGCTTCAAAACTTCGGAGTCTGAAATTTCGACTCTTCGACTGTGGGTCGATGCTCGTCAGGAGTACGAGCCCCGATGCCCCGACCTGGGCCCAACGTTCCGTTGAGAATCAACGGCCCGATCGCCGACAACACATCGGACACTTACGATGACCGATATATCCACAATGATGGGAGCTACACTCCTTCTACAGTCAAACTCTTGGGCAAAACAATCGGCTAACTTGCTGACTTGGCCCCAGCCGAGAAAGGCCAAGTGCCAACACGACCAATGTCGCATTCGCGACCTACCGACCAAGTCACGACCAGTCGAAGGATATTCGGCTTGCCACCGTTTATCACGCGCCACGACGTATGCACCCGACCACAGTCTGGGTAATGGGAACTCGACTTGCCATCATTTTTTCGACCGAACGCGTCGGACGCCATCCGACTGAACACATCGGATGACATTTGACCCTACGGAATGATCGGGTCATCGGGGTATGTCCGGAGGTCGGTCGACCTTCGACTCAACAAACATGCCCGACTCACGTTCGGGCAACGCACACTCAACTTTGACCTTCGACTCGACGAACACGCCCGACTTACGATCGGGCGACGGACGTTCGACTCAGGCCTCCGACGGTCGCACCCTACGACCGTCGGAATGGACGGTCTGTGATCGAGATTCGCCTTGCCTTTTCCATGGCGCATGCTACCGACTGTCTCGGCTAATGACCTAGGATGTTACCAGGTGACCTAACGAGGTATGTCGGGTCTGCAACTCTACACTTGGGAAGCATTTTAGTGAAGCCCGATTCTACGACTCTACGACTCTAAGCCAGAATGCATCTTAACATGCAAAGGGAAGAAAGTTGAAAATTCTTGATTTCATTCATAAATACTTTGAGTCTACAAAATTGGGCCGAAGCCCGATTACAAGTATGTAAAGCGAAACAAAAACAACAAAACTCTGATTATTCTTCAGAGTCGACCTCTTCAATCGGGAGGAGCTCGAGGGCAGCCGGTGTGTCTGCTCTGGTCGGTGCTGGATTGGAGGTCGGGGCCGTCTCCCCTTCGACGACCTGCTCTGGGACGGTTTCCTCCACCGCAGTAGGGTCCCCCGATGGTGGGTCAGCCACCTCTTCTATGGCTTGGTCCTCAGATCCTGGGGGGACAATGCCACTGAGGTCGAGCTCCGGGTACAAAGCCTGGACTGCATCCCGAGCATCTTCGTACCCCACCCGGTACGATGCGAAGCCACTTTTCAGGGGTTCCTCCCGATATTTGTCGGAGCCACGGAAGTCCTCCACCGCCCGATCTAATGACTCCTTCGCCGACTTCGCTTCCGCCTCCACCTGATCTAACGACTTCTTCGCCGACTCCGCCTCCACCTTCGCTATGTCAGCATCGGCTTGAGCGATTGACAAGTCCTCTTCGGCCTTGGAGAGATTCTCCAGGCTAACCCGAAGCTACTTGCGTTTGGCCTCGAGTTCGATGACGATGCCATCCCGCTCGCACCGCAGTCGGTGAGCAGTTCGACCCTTGCGCTTGGCTTCCTCACGGGCCGACTTGAGTTCGGCCCCCGAGGCAGCCAAAGCATCGGTGAGGCGAGAGATCTCATCCTCGAGTCTCACCTCCCGATCGGCCGACAGCTTCAGCTGCTCAACCAACACCACCTTCTCAGCTTCGACGGTCATTGCCTTGTCCTTCCAGGCCACCCGGACATCCCCGAACTTCCGGTATCCGGCCTCTAACTCGAACATGGTGTAAATCAACTGCAACCAGAAGCCGACTGTTAGAAAGACAAAATAGTAAAGGCAACAATGAAGAAAGAAGGCAAAGTAGAACTTACCCCGATCATGGTCGGGTAAAAGGAAGACAGCAACTCGGTCACCCGTCGAGTCTTCAGGACCTCCAGGTCGGCTGGAAGGAGGGTCCCCTGGCATAATCTCCTGGCCAAGTCATGGTCGGCCAGGGCCAACGCCCCCTCGGGGATTCGGGCGCCAGACGATGCAGCGCGGCCCCCAAACCTTGAGTCGTCTGCGGGGGCCATCGGGGCCTTCCCCCGACCGGATGCCTAGGCCCCTAGATCGGGGAAGGAGGGGAGGCTCGAACTTGATTGAGCTCCCACCGAGGCAGCAGCAGGTGCCGACGAAGGACGTTCGGGCTCCCGAACATTGCCCCGGGCATCCTCCATCGACGAAACCGCCGACGCTCCTTCGGCCATTCCCTCCCCCGGCTGCTCCTCTGGTGGTGCCGCCGGCATCGAAAGTGCGATGACCGGCTCCGACTGATCGACCGCCGATGCGGTGGCGGTCAGGGTCGATGTCTGGGGCCTCTTCGACAGGCGGAGGGCCTGACCCTGGACATCGGCCTCTTCCTCACTGCATACTGTTTGATCTCGATGGCGTACCTACAATTTCAATAAGAGAATCAGTACGTGTTCAGGGACAAACGAGAAGCGAAAAGACAACCGATGGACCGAGCAGTACCTAGATGGGGGACCAGGCTCATACCAACGTCATAGAGGGCTTGTTCGGTAACAAGCTCCCTCTGCTTCGGTACCGACATGTCCTTGAGTCGATAGAAATCCTCCTGGTCGTCCGCCTCCACTCGGCTGTTCTCATTCGGCCCAATCAGAGGCTCGTCCCAGCGGGAAGGAAACCCCCAAGGAGAGGAAGAAGAAATAAAAAAGAACTGATTCTTCCACCCATGAATGGACAATGGAAGACCAGTGATGAAAGAAAGACCCTTCCAGGGATTGAACAGCCACCACCCTCGGGCTTTAGGGTGGGATCGGAGGATGAAGAACGCTCGAAAGAGAGAGATTCGAGGGTTGGTCGGCAAAAGCTGACACAATAGAGCAAAACTGATTATTAACCGAACTGAGTTCGGTGCCAGTTGCACCGGACAAAGTCCGTAATAATCCAGAAGGTTCCAGATAAACTTCAGAATCGGAAGACGAAGACAGGCCCAAAGGTCCTCGACATATAGAGCCACCTGGCCCGCGGGCGAGTTGTTGACCCATCCCCCGGCCCCAGGGGTGAAGAGTCGAAACTGCTCCGGGATACAGTACTGATCCCGAAGCCGATCGACATTCGGCCCTGAAAGTGAAGAGGCCTCCACTTTCGAGGTCGATCGAAGATCATTAGTCGAATTCCCCGACTGAGCTCCCCGAGGAGAAGTCCTGGCCATGATGCCAGAACCAGAAAGAAGGAAAAGACAGAGAAGAAGAAGAGGAGAGAGTTCCAAAAGAAGCAAGAAGAAGGCGAAAGGAGACCAAAGTCGCGAACGAACTTTTCAAGAGACGAGGGCAGGAGCAGCTACCTGGGACGAGGGGGACCGCTCGGGCAGAGTCTCTGCAGCAAAACCGTGAAAAGTAAGGTTCTGGATACAAGTGACCCAATATATATAGGGCCCCTCGATGGTCGGGATGAGGGCATGCTGGCGAGGACCTCTTGGATGATTGACACGTGGCAGCATTCGGGCCCTCCTCCGGCCCGACGATTCGACGCACCCATCCCAGATCGGGCCACGACGCCTTCATTTGCAAGAACAGCTCCGGCCCAAAGACCTCCCGACACGTGGCAAAAAAATCGCGCCTCAGAATTAATTCGCTGACGGCGATCCGCATTCCCGATGGGATGCCTGACGGCGGTCCGCGCTCCCAAGGGAGCGCCAGATGGCAGTTTGCATTCCCCAGAAGGCATCTGACACCAGATCGTCCAACATCGAATCGTCGGACATCAAGTCGTCTGACATCGATTTGTCCGGATCATCCGCTGGTGAGATCAGCAGAATCAGGGCATGACGCAATGAAGATCCACTCCTTTCGCCCGATGCCCCACCTGCGTGGAAACATGGGCTGACGTGACATCAGGCTCAGGAGTGGGGGGACAACTGTTGGGATATATCAACCGACCCTGATGCCGCCTCACCGATGCTGAATCACCGACGGATCCCGATGCCGACCCATCCTCGAGGATGGACCGACCGACTTTGTCCGTCTGACGACGGGCAACATCAACGGTAGCAACCGATGATGCCCGGCCCGAGCTTGTCGGCCTAACGGGCCGACACTGCCTCCGATCATCTGAAGGCCAATCCTGCATCACCAACTCCCTGTCGGGTGGGACATCACTGACTCCCCGTCGGTTTGGACAACCGACGTCTGACTTCTACAAGCCCCTCTAAGACGCCGAACGAGCGGCATGGGCTGCATTCCTGCCAAGGACATGCCGTGCAACCGCCAGGGGGCGTTGTCCTGCCAGGAACCTGGGGCGCTATCCTGCCAAGGACGCGAATTAATTCCTAAGACCTGTCAGCTCGTCAACGACATGACAACCCTCGACGATTTGACAACTCTTCAGTTGTCAACATCACCGACGGTGGGACCATACCATCTCCTACTATAAAACGAGGTAAGGCAGCAGCTTAAGGGGGGTTCCTTTCTCTCTCTCTTCTTCTCTCCATCGCTGAGTCTCCTGATTCTTCTCTACTGTTGCCTAGTCTCCTCTCTGACTTGACCGTCGGAGGGTCCCCGCCGGAGGTATCTTCGGTCAGTGTGGACTTTTCTTTGCAGGTGCTCGTTCCTGACGACCAGGCGACGAGGGGATTGGCCGCAGCAAGTTATCTAAAAGCAAATACACTATCATAGTATTGAATCTCAAAATAGAAGTCCTAAATGTTGATATTCTACATTTATTTATTTATTTATTTATTTATGGATTTTAGATAATCTAATTCCCACCTTCTACCTGGCCCTCAATCTCTTGTACCTAAATTCAGCAGTTTTTTTCTTTTTTCTAGAGAAGCTAATCCTTACCTTCTATTCTTATTCCCATGGATGCTTTTCAAGGATCTAACCAACCGGAATCAAGCTCACAATCTGTTATCCAAGCAACAGAAGAAATGACACCATTCAAACCAGAGTTAAATTTGCATAAAAAAAATGCTAGAGTTAAAATGATGGGCATTTCTTTTTCACAGTAGAATAATTCTACACCTCATGAATTTGGACATTTGTTTCTAACACGTCCACGTGAAGTCCCTATGGCTATGTTTGACGTGCGTGATGTGAAAGAAAAACAGAGCGCAACCACAAGCGAATGACCCAATAAGCTACCTCGAGGAGGAGAAGAATATTGATAAGAAGCCAACTGCAGGACTACGAAAAGCTAGGGGAGTTGCCACGAATCCACCACCGAAAAATGATAGACGACACCGACCACAAGGGACGCAAATAATGCAAATATATAATAAGAATTAATGGAGGAGAGGGAGTGGCCACCGAATCCACAAAGAAGCGCACAGAGTCCGAACCGACTTGCGGCGGTTGAGATTCCTGTCTCCACTAGTCATCCATCCATATCATCCACTCATGTCGCCACGCTCCCTTGTCTCGACGCTCGGTCAACCGCCTTGCTTCTTGCTTCATATTACACAGTGATTTTGCTAGGTATCTTAATTTACTCTCAAAAGAAGGGAAAAATTTTTTTTTGAAAAAAAAAATCAACTATTAGATCAAAGTAGCTTAAAATTTATTTGGATGATTGAATTAAAAATTCTATCGAAATATAATAGAAAAGATTAAATTAAATCTATATTTATAAATATCTAAGAATAATTTTAGAGCGAACCGATCTACATCCTTTAGATTGTGTTTGGTAACTGGTAATCTATCCAGATTACTGAAATTTTAAAATAGACTCACCAGATTACTGTGTTTGGTATGCTTTTTAGATGGCAATCCAGATTACTTTGGCAATCAAGATTACTTTGGCAATGCAGATTACTTCTCAGGAGATAATCTAGATTACTTTAGGGAGAGGTGGCTATCTAGATTATCACTTATTTCCCAATATTGTAAAATTTTTTTGGACAAAACAATCCCTCAAAAAAAAAAATCATACAAAACCTATCCCTCTACCTCCCTTCCCCGATGGCTCTCACCCTCCCCTTATTATATATAATAATATGATATAATATACTATAACATAATATATTATTATTATATTTTTATAGTAACTATATCATATTACAATAATATAGTATATGATAATATATTATAATACATATTATATGAATCTTATTATATATAACAATAAATTATATTGTATTATATTATATTATTATATTATATTATATTACATCATTATTATATTATTATATTATTACAATATTATATTTTATTATAATAATTTATTATTATATAATCATATATTATTATATATTATATTAATATATTATAATATATATTATATAAATATAATTCTATATAACAATATATTAATTATATTGTTACATTATTATATTATAATATATTGTACTATATTAATATATGAATATTATAATATATTATAATAATATCTTTTATTAATATAATATAATATATAATATAATATTATTATATTAAAATAATATAATATATTATATTATAATAGTTTATTATAATATTATAATATAATATAGCAATATACTATATTAAAATATATTATATTATATTAGTTATATAAATATCATTAATATTATATTATTATATATTATTATATTATTATTATATATTATAATAATATATATTATATTATATTAATATCTTATATTAATATAATATAGCATATGATATAATATTATTATATATAATAATATATTATATTATATTATAATAATGTATTATTATATTATCATATAATATTATATATTGATATATATTGTAATATATATTATATAAATATTTTTCTATATAACAATATATTAACTATATTGTTATACTATTATATTATAATGTATTGTAATATATTAGTATGTTAATATTATAATATATTATAAGAATATCTTTTATTAATATAACATAATATATAATATAATATTATTATATATAATAATATAGTATAATATATTATATTATTATATTTTTAAAATAAAATAAAATATTATATTATATTATAATAGTTTATTATAATATCATAATGTAATATTATAATATACTATATCAAAATATATTATATTATAATAATTATAAATATCATTATATATCATAATATAATATAATATATTATTATTATTATTATTATGGTTAAGAAGATATTTTAAGAATTTGATTTCATATTACCGATAATCTGATTGTCATACCAAACATGTCAATCAAGATTTTCAGTAATTTTACTATAACATTACCTATATGTACCAAACACAGTAATCAATATTACTGATAATTTAATGATGGTAATCTATCTTGAAGGCAATCCAAATTACCTTTCAAGATTGCCTGACAATGCACCAAATGCAACCTTGGAGGGAAGAAAAAAACTTTAGCACCCTAAATTATTGGTTAATAAATCAGGATTTGCTTTCATGGAGTTGTATATATGGACAAGATAAATTTAGCAATAGTTGCTTATTGAATTTATTGAGGCGCTGACATGTAAGGAGATGGCAAATTTATTTTCTTCTCAAGAGACACCAACAAATGGGTAGAAAAAAATATGTGAGGATGAAAAACATCAAGAATGACTTTTTTTTTCTTTTTCTTGAGAAAAGAAGAGTGGCTCTTTCCAACTATCATAATTGCAGTGAAAGCTTAATTATATCAAAATAACTATAATAATGATAATAATAATGATGATGATAGGATTATGCAAGCTAGATGATTGTCATGTCTCAAATCCAATATTTAGATCGACCATATGATACGATCGCACGAATCTTAGAGCGATAATCTAAAGATCATGTAAGGCCTAAAATAAATATAAATTTAAATATTTTCAAAATAATTAAATAAATATCAATCATGTTAACCGAGTCGACCCATCAAAATAAATAGCCAACTTATTCAATTATAAATATTTAAATGTCCAATGGTATCAAAAAATTTAACTGACTAAGCACTAAAAGTTTTGATACTCGACCTCTCACCCAACCCATCCGAAGTAAACTTTTGGAGTCTCTGAAAAAATAACATAGGGATATGAGCTTTTTCAGCTTAGTAAGAATCACCATACATCTACACCAAAATAATAGATATAGTAAAAATATATCAATAAGTATATTAAGATGAAATCATTGAAACTCATAACACATATCTGAAATAACTTAAATACTAGCATAAATATGCATCGAACACATAATCAAGAAATAAATCACCACATGCTATTAAGTAAGATCTTTTATTTAATATAAGTTTATCTGGTCTTAACATCTTTTTTCTCTTTTCCACCAATTTGATAATCTTTAGCTTTTCGACTTTGGACTAACCAAGATCATGTGACGATCTTTAACAGATCGAATTTTTGTGATCTTTCTCGGATCAAATTTTTATGATCTTTTCAGATCAAATTCCCATGCATAAGCCTATAGAGGCTATTCCACATGATGAGACTGATCCAAACTATATCCTTTCCATCAGATTATTACATATTGATTTGATTAAATCAATTTCGACTTATAGTGAGATTAAGATAAGTATATCATATCCATATAATTGTATCATTAATTTTTGATATATATATATATAGTCGACATATAGTATACTCATACTAAAAAATTATACAAGAAATCATAATGTCTCAAATGTAATAAATTCATCAACATGAATTCAATGATACAAAACCAATGATACAAATCCAACAATAAAAAATAGTATATATACCTCAATCAGTGATAAACTAGACTTACTAAATTATGATCTGGATATCAAGATCCTACTCGATGTCCTCCTGTCCGATGGATTACTCTCCTATATTATTCAAATTAATACTACAAAATAAATCAAATATATCCAATTAAATACCTAAAAATATCTATTAGAGTTCACCGAGGTCCAAACTCCCGACCACAAAATTTTTCTATTCTAAAAGAATTCCTTTTTGTTGAATTTTTCATAATCCATCTAAAGAGAAAATAAATAATTAAATAATTGACCAACAAATAAAAGAAATTATTTAATTAAAATAACTAAAGAAGAGAAAGAAGAAATCTAGAGAAAAAAATTTGTAGAGAGTGGAGAGAGGAGAGAGAGAAGAGAGAGAAAACTCTCTTTTTCTTTTTTTTCTTTTTGTTTCTCTCTCTCTCTCTCTCTCTTTCTTCTTGTTTCCTTCTTTTTTACCATGGAAAACAGGGGAGGGGTCTTAATTGACCCACCTTCCATGTGGCCTTAACCTTCTTCGGCAACACCTCAACAGCTCCGGTAAGGGGGTAGCTTCAGTCTTTGGTGACTAAAACAATGCTGCAATCCGATGACGGCAGTCGATCCGATGAGAGGAAAGAAAAGGGGAAAAATATGGGAGGCTCGGATTCAAACAAAATCTGATGACTTGCGGGTCTTAATCAAAACTAATAGAGATAAATTGGAATCAGAAAGACAAGAGAAGAAGAACAAGTGGTCCTTATCTTGTCTCAGGCAAGAAATCAATGGTAGTTTGCCAACGGTCGATGGAATCAAGAGAAATTTCATAATTTTTATCGACATTTGATCGGGGATCAGGAGTGGTCTACCTAAGAAGAAGAGGACAATCCTTTTATAGATTGAATCTAGGGGTTTTTCTCATTTAATTTGATGGCTTAATCATGGTTTTTGATGGATTCAGGAGGGAAGAAGACTCCCTATCGGAGTCCTCTTCCTCTCCTCTCACATATTCACTTCTTTTTCTTTTTACTTTCTTGCCCCTGCTTTAAGATTCGGGTCTTTACAATGATAGCATTCTATGATGGATATGCGTATGCATCGAACCTTTCTTTTGCAAAGTAATAGTAAGTTTGCAATTTACATTTTAAAAAAAAAAGGTGATGAGTATGGTGGAAGGCATTCATTTACAAATATTTTAACTGCAGCGATATTTGGTATTTATTTTATGTTCACCACGCATATCATTTCTTAATACCCATGGGAGCTGAATCATCTTTGTCCTCTTTTGGTTCATTTCTAGTCATTCTTTTACACACATGCGCATGCGCAGGCACGCACACACATATATATGTATGTATATATGTATATATGTACATATATACATATATGTATGGGTGTGTGTGTATATATATATGTTGCGGTCAATCTTCTGTTGCGTCCGTTATCGGTGAAGAGCACTTATAAAATGAAGTCCACACTGACTGAAATTATGTCCGGGGGACCCTCCAATGCTTAAGTCAGTGGGGAGTGGTATACAGTAAATAAATATTTAGAGAAGCAAAGTTTCAGCTCTCAAGAGTCCTCACCAAATACTATTCATTTACCTCCTTTTAGATGAGTAGTTGGTAACCGTTTGTGATGGTTAGACACATGGGTCCCACTTATCTCGGCATTATGTGATCATGAGATGGGTGGTTATGCCTGCCACTGATCATGTTTTGGCCATTATGTACTTTCTGCGTTGATGATTTCTGATTTGTTGACTATATATCAGTATTCTGAAGATGTCGACTGTATGTCGATAATTGTGGAGGTCCAAATGATCATCGGTCGGCAACTCTGATAAATCGATGGTCATCGATTTGAAATCAATCGAGTCGTCATAGCTAAAGTTTGTTGAGGATGGTTGAGAATAGCCGACTGTTGGTCGGCTGACCGATTGATAGTCGGTAGTTCATGCTTATCAGGTCGATTAAATATCAAAATCGAAGAGTCGGCTGAATTACCCCAACAGTTGCCTCCCACTCTCAAGTCCAAAGTAGTCTGACGTGTGAATTATCACGTGGTCTGACACGTTGGATGAAAGAAGTTATCATGTATTATCTCGAGCTCTGATTTGATTGCAGATATTAATAATTTTTTTTAAAAATGAAGGGTCTCCAGTCATTTTGTCATTTCGATAACTGTGAGATCATTATTGGGGTATCACTTCGAAAAGATACTCCGGCATCCGACGAATTCGAATGATTCGATTCTGACTAATCAATTTCAGACATGTGTCCAGATATCATTAGCTCTGTGCCATTCATACAGATAATAGTGAAGTGGCATGATCTGAGGGTAGATGCGTCGAGCCATCCAATCAATGATCGATTTTGATGTAGCTACGTGTCAAAATCTGGAGAAGCCCTAATTTGAATAACCTCATCCAGACCGTTGAAGGGTCCATATATATAATGTCACTTTCGTTTAGACTTTCTGCTTTTACATTCATCATTTTCTTTTGCAACAGAAGGTTTTACCCCAAGTGCTGAGAGCTTTCCTCGTTCACGTCATTTCCTAGTTCCAGGTCGAGTTCTCGCTTCTTCCTCTTAGGTTTTTTTCTTCTTTTCTTCTTCTAGGTTCTTTCATTTTCAATGACAAATAAGGGTAAGAAAGCGAAGGCTTCATCTTCTCAAGATAGTCGATCAGAGAATCCGACCGATGATTCTTCTTTGGGTCTAGAGATGGAGGTTTTTTCTTTGTCCGGATCTAATGTCGATCGGCTCCGAAAATAGTACCATACCAAGAGTAATTTTAGCTCTTTGCTCATGGTCCAGATGGTCGGGTGAACTCTCCTCTTCCGAGTCAGGTTGCATTTTATGTAGAGGATCTTCGGGCTAGTCTTCAATTTTCGATTTCGAAGTTTGTCTGAATTTTTTTTGATTTCTACCGTCTCTGCCCCTGCTCAATTAGCTCCGAACTCCATTCAGCTAATTATCAGCTTTGCTCTATTATGTCATCTTATTCTAACCAACCCTCGTCCTTCTCTTTTTCGAGCCTTCTTCATCCTTTGTCCTCATGCCAAAGCCAAGGGTTGGTGGTTTTTCAACCCGAGAAAGGGTCTATCTTTTATTTTTGATCTTCCATCATCCATTCATGGGTGGAAGAATCATTTTTTTTTGTTTCTTCTTTATCTTGTTAGGACTTTTCTTTATCCTGGGGTGATCCGAGAATCGGCCCCAATGTATA
This sequence comes from Elaeis guineensis, assembly GCF_000442705.2. Taxonomy (NCBI): domain Eukaryota; kingdom Viridiplantae; phylum Streptophyta; class Magnoliopsida; order Arecales; family Arecaceae; genus Elaeis; species Elaeis guineensis. The sequence goes on from NC_025995.2 coordinate 1,082,632, forward strand.
TAGTTGGATTGACATCATTGTTGGAAGGATTTTCTCTGACTTAAAGATATGAAGGTCCCAGCATAGTGAGAGCTGATGACAGAGTAGGCTCTCTATGATGTTGGACTTAGTTTGGTAACTTCTTTAGGTATAGCATAATTGGTCGTTTTATTTTTTGTTTGCTTCTAAACTTTGCACTAAACTTCTGTCTTTTGATTGTAACTATGCGGTTGACAGCACAAGTTTCAGCTGCCAACATTCATCTACATGCTACTAAGAAGAGAGCAGCGACTGTTGCCGGATCATCCCGAACAGTGAAGAAAAGTCAGGTCGACATCAAATCGGTACCGGCAAGGGAGTCCGACATTCTGTCAGTGATAGCTCTCAGCACTAAGCTGGTTATAGCATTGTCGGCTCCGACAATGCTTCCTCTAATTGAAGCACTATTGGCTAGAGTTGAGATGGTAAGAGATGAAAGTGCCACACCAGAACCATCAACGGCTCCATCAGTGGGGGTTCGGGCCAAATTTGCAGTCACGATCGAACCAAAACTATCTTCTACTGTGCAAGTCATTCCTCAAGTGGCACGGTCTCGAACGTAGTTGAGCACCGACTTTATGGCGATTTCGAGTGAGTGACCACCGATTGGAGAGCGGGGAAAGGCACCGGCTACTTTTGCTGATAATGAATCGTCGGCAGGTCTTTCCACCCTCTTCGACATCCGAATTTCAATCGATGAGTCAGTTTTGGCCAATTCGATGTTGGCCAAATGACTCATCGAGGCAGCTCTTCTCCCAACTGACAAGGAGAGTAGGAAAAATCAGACAGTGTCCGAGATATTTTCTTCTTTTTATCCGATGATGCTTGGGGTAAGTTGATACTTTTTTCTTCTTCTTTTTTTTAATCTAACTTATTTTTTCTTTTCAGTTGACGCATGATATATATGCTCTAGAGAGTGGACATCAAAAATTTATCAATCTTCATCAGGCCTGGATGAACAAGGTCACTGTTGCGAACGTCAAGAAAGCTATCATCATCGAACAACTTCAAGCGGTAGCTGAACGAAAGAAAGAGCTCCAAGAAGAGATCTCTCGTGCAATGACCGAACTGCAGTCTACCAAAGCTGAATTAGGGTCGGCTCAATAGAGCATCACATCCCTAGAGTCTCATATCAAAAGCAAGAAGCATTCAATCAACCGGCTCCAGAGAGAAAGAGATGGATGCATAAAAGAACTCGAGGCAAAGCACGAAAGGCATCGAGCCACCATAGAGAGGTTGGCACTGGCCGATGCAGAGTCGGCCTCTGCCAAGGAAGAAGCTGAATCGATGAAAGGTGCACTGAATCTGGCCATCGAGAATTTCAAAGAATCATAGGAATACAAAGATAAAATTTTTGAAGGCAAATTCATCTCTTACTATGTCGAATACGAGGATGGTAGAGATACAGTCGAAAAATTGTATCCAAACTTGGATTTGAGCAGCATTGTCCCTCCTAGTTCGGGAGAAGAGACTGCTGAGAAGACTACCATATCAAACGAAGGAGATACACCGACTGTACCAGAGCCTACTCCAACCACCAAATTTGTACCAGAGCAAGGTGAAAAAAAAGTCGACTGGTGATCGGTATAATATCTTTCTTTTTTTTATAATCGGACAATGAGTCTAATTTTGTAATCGGACCTTGGGTTCAATTTTGTAATCTCTTCTTCAATAAATAAAAAAAAAAATTAAGTATGAAATCTTTTTTAAACTTGTACTATTAATGTCATTGAATAACAGTCGGACTATCGATCATCCATCCATGAATTGAATGTCGATCAATAATCGTAGTAGAGTTTATCCGCTAGTTGGGTATCAGTCGACTTAGTTTATATATTTTTTAGATATTTGATAGATGGTGATAAGTCGAATATCCTTCGATTGACCATAGTCAAGTCGGTGTATTTCCAGCTGGACCAAAGTCAAGTCGGTATAATATTCCGCTTAGCTAAAGCTAAGTTGGTATGAGTGGTCGTTCGACTTAAGTCAGTTTTTATAATCAAAAATCGAGATATAGTTGGTATAAATTGATCGATTATTTATCAATTTGATATCGTCATTCAACTTAAATCAATTTTTATAGTAAAAAATTGAGATACAATCGGTACAAATTGATAGATTATTTATCGGTCTGACCACTTTGTAGATAACTTGTAGATGACTAAAGATTTCAAGATTCTGAATCCTAATATTTCATTCTGAATATATCGTAGATGTGAATAATTTTATTGATAGTACATCTTCAAATTATCGATATTTTAAGTTCGAGAAATAGTCGTTCCATCGAGAGTTTCTAGCCGATATGCACCTGGATGAAGTATCTCGATTACCTTGTAAGGTCCTTCCCAATTTGAAGATAATTTTTCTTGATCTAGAGGCTTTGAAATTTTTGCTTTTTTTAGGACCAGATCTCCTGGATGAAAGACTTTTGGCTTGACTTTTGCATTGTAATATTGGGCTACTCTCTATCGATGTACTACCATCCAAACTTGAGCTTACTGTCAGACTTCCAAAAGTAAGTCTAGATCAGCTCTCTAACATTCAAAATTATTTAGCTCATTATATTATTCAACTCTTACTGATGGTAATCCGATCTTAAGTGGAATTATCGCCTCAGTTTCATAGGCCAAGTTAAATAACGATTCTCCTATCGATATACGAGGAGTTATCCGATATGTCCATAAGACTGGATATAATTCTTCCATCCAGAGTCCTTTAGCTTCATTCAATCTGATCTTGAGACCATATAGAATTCTTCGGTGTGCTACCTCTACTTCATCATTGGACTATAGATGACTGACTAAGGTGAGTTTGTGCGTAATATAAAATTTTATACAAAACTCTTTAAAATTTTGATTGTCGAATTATCGATCATTGTCGATGATGATGGTATGTGGTAGATCGAATCTACATATGATTGATTCTGAATAAAGTCTTTCATCTTACTTTTAGTGATTTATGTCAAGGGTTCAGCTTCTACCCATTTAGTGAAGTAATCAATGGCAACCATTATAAATTTTTTCTGATCAGATGTCAGAGAGAAAGGATCAAGTATGTTGATTCCTCATTGTGTGAAGGGCCTTAGTGCAATGATCGATGTCAGCTGACTGGCTAGTTGATATTGTATGTTAGTATATTTCTAAAATGATTCATATCTTCGAATAAGTTCAGCTATATTTTTTTTCATGGTGGGCTAATAATATCATTGTTATAAGACTTTACAAGCTAATGATGTGCTCCCCAAGTGATTTTCACAAATCTCTTCATGAACTTCTCAGAGTGCATAGTCAGCATCCGTTGGTCTTAAGCACTTCAATAAGAAAAAAGGGAATGACCTTTTATAGAGTTATCTATTCATTAAAATATATTATGAGACCATCCATCATAGTCGTTTGGCTTCTTAAGGATCTGCAGGTAGAGTTTCATCAGTCAAATATTAGATGATCGGGTCTATCCAGCTTGGCTCATCATTGATTTGTAGCACTTCTTTGACTTTGTCAATACTCGATTGTTCAAGATATTTGATGAACATCCGATCAAGTGAGCTGAATGAAGTAGTTGCGAGTCAAAAAAGTGCATCAGCTTGAGCATTCTCTGCTTTTGAAATATGATAGATCTCAAAATATTTTAAAATTGATGTAAGATCTTTCATTTTCTGAAGGTACTTCATCATAACAGGATCTCAGACTTCATACTCATCCTTAACTTGCCCGATAATCAATTATGATTCAGTGAAGATCTTCAAGTTGTTAATGTCAAGTTTTTTGATAATCTTCAAGCTGGCTAAAAGAGCTCCATACTCTGCTTGATTATTTGAAGCTTTAAAATTGAACTGAAGAATATTTTCAATTATAACCCCTTTAGAGTTGGTGAGGATGAGACTGGCTCCATTATCTTATGCGTTGGATGCTTCATCAATATGTAGCACCCACATCGATGCTAAGTCAGCCTCAAGAGTTTCGATTTGCTTCAATTTATCGTCAAGTTCATCTTCAGGATTATCGTCGGATATGGTGCACTTAGTGATAAAGTCAGCCAAAACTTATACCTTCATCAACGATCGTGGGTGATATTGAATGTCAAACTTGCTGAATTTTATTGTCCATTTTGCCATTCGACCTGAAGTATCAGGTCGGTACAATATTGCCTTCAATGGCTGATCTATCAAGACAACTATTGGATGTGCCTGGAAGTATGGATGAAGTCATTGTGATGATATAATTAAAGCTTAGATCATCTTTTTTGCTCTTGAATATCTTATTTCAGCATTATAAAGTACCTTACTGGTGTAATAAATCGATCGTTGAATTCGATTATCATCCTCCTGGATGAGTACCGAGCTAACTACCTCTATCGAAGTCGTCAGATAAAGATACAAAGTTTCTCCCACCTTCGATTTTATAAGTAATGATGGAGATGTCAAATATCTTTTTAGATCCTCGAAGGATTATCGGTACTCATCTGATCATGAAAAGTCTTTTGCTTATCATAAAGTCTTGAAGAAGAATAGACATCTTTCTACCAACCTTGAAATAAATCGACTGAGTGCGACGATCCTTCTATTGAGTTGTTGTATCTCTTTCTTGGAGCTTGGATGCTTCATATTGATGATAGTCTTTATTTTCTCAAGATTAACTTTAATTCCTCATTGCGACACAAAAAAATCTAAAAAATTTTTCGAAAGTTATCTCGAATGCACACTTAATCGGATTCAATTTCATCTGATGTCGTCAGAGTGTATCGAAGACTTTTTTCTAATCCTGAACATGATCAAAAGTTTGAAAGCTTTGCACCAGCATAACATCAATATAGACTTCCATGTTACGTCCAATTTGTGTCTTGAACAGTTTGTTGACCAGCCGTTGATAAGTAGCTCCGATATTCTTTAAATCGAATGGCATTACTTTGTAATAGTAAATGTCTTTATCGATTATGAAGACAGTATGTTACTCATCTTCAGATGCTATCTGAATCTGATTGTAGTCCATGAAGGTATCCATAAAGCTCAAAAGTCGATGTCTTGAAGTTGCATCAACTAGTTGATAGATCTTTGGTAAGGAGCTGTCCTTCAGACAAGTTTCATTTAAATTTATGTAGTCGATGCAGATTCTCTATTTTTCATTAGTTTTTCTCACCATCACTACATTGGTGAGCCAATTGAGATAATTAGCTTCTCTGATGAAGCCAGCCACGAGGAGCTCGTCGACTTCTTCATCGATGATCTTTTGTCTTTTAGAAGCAAAAGATCTTTTCTTCTATCTCACCAGTCTAACTTTAGGATCAACATTCAACCGGTGAGTTATTACTTTCGGAGAAATTTCTGATATATCAGTTGTCGATCAAGTAAAAATATCGATATTTGCTCTTAGTAGATTTACCAGTTGTTGTCACTCCGGATAATTTGGACCATCTTCTCAAATTTTTTTTCTTTTAATGGGATAGAAACCAGTTGCTCGGCTAGTTCACTCCTTTCTTTATTTTCTTTTTGATCCAATTTATCAACAGACAAAGAGTCTTCAGATTGATTATTCTTTATAGAGATCATGAAGCATCATCGAGCAAGTTGTTGATCTTCATGTATTTTTTCAACTCTATTTTTTGTTGAAAATCAGATCAATAAATGATATGTTGATACTATCGCTCTTAAGGTACTGAGTCCTGATCATCTAAGTATGGCATTGTAAGTCGATGGAATTCGAACGATCGTGAATGTTAGGAGAACAATACTTCATTGTGGATCTATTTTCATAGTTAGTGGGAGAGTAATTTTCACTTCCACGATAACTACATCTTCTGTAAAACCAACTAATGGCATTGAGACTCTTTTGAGTCGGTTAGTCAGTAGTTGCATTCGAAAGAAAGTCAAGTAAAAGAGAACATCAATAGAGCTTTCATTATCGACTAGAATTTTTTTTATATCATAATTTACTATCGTCGTCGAGATAATGATAGCATCATCATGGAGAGTTTGTATTCTCCGAATATCATCTTTCAAAAAAAAATTATATTGTCAAGTCATCATTTTTTTGCTGACTCTTCTTCGAAAGTAACCCCCCAATCTTTCGATCGTTCAGAGATCATGTTGATCACTCCCATTGTTGATCGATTGTTGATCATTTTCTTAGTTTGTGGCTGAGATTGTTGGTCGATGGGAGGTTGAGTGGGACGATCTCATCAAAATTTTTCGAGGTAGCCACATCGGATCAGGGTCTCTATTTCATCCCTGAGTTGAATACATTGTTCAGTATCATGACCATGATCACGATGAAACCAACAATACTTCTTCTTGTCACGACTAGGTGGCACCTTTATCGATGGGGGATGTCGAAGATACTCCTCTCCTTCAATCTCCATTCAGATCTGCACATGAAAAGTAGATAAAAGAGTATAGAGGTCATACCTGCTACCATAGTTATTTGACCTTGGACTCCATTGATGGGATGAAGCTCCTTTATTGGTTGTTGACTGATTTCGTTCAGTCGGAGCTTCATTTTTCTTTTATTTCTTTTTCTGACCCTTTTCTTCTGTCTGGCATCGGTCAGAAGTGCCTTTATCCATGCGAATATACTTGTATGCATGCTCCAAGAGTTCAGCATAAGTCTGAGGGAGAGTCTTATCCAGAGAGTAGGTGAATCTGGATCCCCTCAAACCTCTCTTCATGGTCGAGATGGCCATATCTTCATTGAGGTCTCTGACCTCAAATATGGCCGTATTGAAGTGAGCCATGAAATCTCTCAATGTCTCTATCTCGCTTTGCTTGATAGAGAAAAGACTATCTAATGTCTGTGGTATCTTTCGACTAGTGCTGAAATGGACCACGAAGAAATATTTGAGTTGCTTGAAAGAATTTATGCTCCTCGATTAAAGCATGAAATACTAGACTCGAGCAGCATTCTGAATAGTTACAGGGAAGCCAATGCATAGGAGGACGTCAATTACCCCCTAGATCATCATAAGAGCCTTGTAACTCTCTAAATGATTAATTAGGTCAGTGGAGCCGTCATATGGCTCTATCTGTAGCATATTGAACTGAGATGGGATCGGCTCATCCAAGATACCTGAGAGAGAGGTTGTGCAGTATGAAAGTCATGATCATTGGAAGACTTCCGACCTTCCACTTGAAGTCGGATAAGTTGACGGTCGATCTCTTTGAATTTGTACTCATAGTCGTCGAGCCGTCGTTGCAGAAAAAATCCAAGGATAGAATCTCTTGAAGAATTCGAGGATGGAGAAGCAGAAGGTACATGCAGCTCTTCCTCTTCTTGATGTTATGTACACGAAAAGGAGAGGGAGATCACCGTGAATGATGAGCGGCATGATGAGAATATCAAAAAAATGGTTGCTCGACTCGATGAGAATGTCAAGACGATCGTCGTTCTGGAGATGAAGAGGGTGAGTGCCATGGAGGACGGTGGTTGTGCCTGGATGGCACTGAATGAGCCACCGGCTCCTCCACCAGCGGCTATTGCTATTGTTGTATTTGTTGTTATTGGAGGCTGTGGACTACCTTTGTCAACACCTTCATCTGCTGTATTAGAGCAGCAATTTGTACGTTCGTAGTGACTATAGGATGCGAAGAGCTGGACTCTGCCAATGGAGGTAGGGGAGGGAGATCTTTCCAGCAGGAAGATTGCCTCATAAATCCTATAGAATTATTTTGAGCTTTGATTTGTACCATGATTACTCGTATGATTCTCCTTTCCTGGCGCCCCAATCTATTACAGCCAATCTCCTGTTGCGTCCATCGTCGGAGAAGAGCACCTGCAAAATGAAGTCCACACTGATCAAAATTGTATCCGGGGTGAACCCTCCGATGCTTAAGTCGGTGAGAAGTGGTGAATAGTTGATAAGTATTTAGAAAAGAAAAATTTTAGCTCTCAAGAGTCCTCACCAAATACTATTCATTTACCTCCTTTTATAGATGAGTAGTTGGTAACCATTTGTAACAGTTAGATATGTAGATCTCGCTTATCTCGATATTATGTGATCATGGGATGGGTGGTTATATCTGTAACTGATCATGTTCTAGTCATTATATACTTTCTGCACTGGCGGTTTCTGATTTACCGACTATATGTCAGTAGTTTGAAGATATCGATTGTATGTCGGTAATTATGGAGGTCCGAATGACTATCGATCGATAATTCTGATATATCGATAGTCATCAGTCAGAAATCAATCAAGTCATCATAGCTAGAGTTTGTTGAGGATGGTTGAGGATAGCCGATTGTTGGTCAGCTAACCGATTAATAGTTGGCAGTTCGTGCTTATCAGGCTGATTGAAAGTCGGAATTGAAGAGTCAGCTGAATTGCCCCAACAAGCTAAACAAAGTAGTTGCGAGTCGAGAAAGTACATCAGCTCGAGCATTCTCTGTTCTTGAAATGTGAGAGATCTCAAAATATTTTAAAGTTGATGTAAAATCTTTCATTTTCTAAAGGTACTTCATCATAACATGGTCTCAGACTTCATACTCATCTTTAACTTGTTCGATAATCAATTGTGAGTCGGTGAAGACTTTTAAATTGTTAATATCAAGTTCTTTGATAATTTTTAAGCTGGCTAAAAGAGCTTCATACTCGATTTGATTATTTGAGGATTTAAAATTAAACCGAAAGGCATATTCGATTATGATCCTTTCGAAATTGATGAGGATGAGATCGGCTCCACTGTCTTATGCATTAGATGCTCCATCAATATGTA